>NC_059300.1:11430627-11593127 GCF_017591435.1 Portunus trituberculatus
CCAAAGTCTGCAGGCCTTTTGAAGCCATTTTGCCAAAATATATCAAGAACTAACAAAGACTAGGGACGAAAAGTAAAGGAACGCCTTCTCTCTATGCTGTCTAGGCGGAAATAACGCTTGTGGCGGAAACTGCATGGGTTGAGCGGCACACCAGCGCGGTACATCGGTGCGGCGGAATCGGTACTAGGCGATGCCGGTAAATGCCGAAATGCCGTTAAAGACAACACTATGTTCCCACCGGAAATTTTTGCCGTTAAACACGGGATTCCGGTAAATCGCGTGCCGTTAAAGCGGGGTTCAACCTGTATATCAACAAATGAAGGTTTCAACTGGTATCCATGTTGTTTCATATCTACAATTTCAACTACCAACATTATTTCCACTAAATATTTAAGGTACATGTAAAAAGCAGCTCTTAGAATCATGCCAGAAGAAGCCACATAGTTTTAAAACACACCCAACACTTACTGGTGTCAGATAGCACAACATGCGACGGCCACACTCCACAAAGAGCTCCAGCACCGTCTCCACCACAGTAGGATAGTTGTGATAAAGATCTAGCAGCCGCACACTGTCTCCAAGCACACCCACCAACCAAGAGAAGAGACACTGGGCAGTGGGCATGAGGCAGCCTTGCACAGCACCTACACAACACACCAACAAAATTACATCTCTCTTACTAAATTATGGTTTTGGAACATGCATCCTTAGAAAAGTTTATAGTTCTTAAAACTGTATAATATTGTAATACATAACAGCCCTAGTTCAGCTACTGAAGAGCACTGACAGGGAGGAGAGGACCTTACTAGTTATCTTGCATAATCATATTCCTATACACAAATCCATAGTGTCGACCAGGGAAAATCAGACCGTCCAACGAACCGGTACAATTCGGACCGCCTCATTCTTATTTACAATAAATTCATATATAAATTTCTTTTTGAAGTTTTGAGCATTTCACGATAGAAAGTAACTATTTTCACATTTCTTGTGCAAGTTTGATAAAAAAAATCAATACAGGAAAGAAATTACAATTACATGACTGAAAGCACTGAATCGTAGCCAAAAAAAAAGTGCAGCAAAGTTTGTTTACCAAATCAGCGGTTTCGGCGAACTTTGTTGTGGCGGTCAGACGCGGCTAATTATCCTCTTCCAAATTGATGATTATAGTGTGTTTTACCTCTACTTTAACATGATTTCATCAGCAATACTTTATTTAGCTTCATTTTCTCACAATTAACGCTCACTTTTTGGTTTAATTTACCCGGTAAGGAAAATGCGGCGGGGAAATCGAACCGTAGTTTTAGTGCAATTGTTTATATTTTGAGAATATGCATTAATATTTTGCCCTGTGCCATCTTTGGCTTATAAAGGGATTGCTTAGACTCATTATATACCCAATAATGATTATTAGGATAATTAGGGTAATTTAGGAAATTTTTAATGAAGACTATAAGCCTATAAAGGACTTCAAAAGCTAGGAATTGTCCGCTCACACTCTCTACAGGCTAGCGAGCGATAGCGAGCTCAATAATCTATAGAAAATGAATGTGGAAACCAATGAGCAGTATTTTTATACAAAAAATCAGCTCCCTGTTGCTCGCTAGCCTGCAGAGTGGGAAGGAAAATTAACGTGACCAGTCTTTTGACACCCTGAGCCTATACCCTGTTTTTACTCAGCTGATCCTCTTTCGTCTGCTAGAGTGCCCATTAGTAATATATATGCATATAATCTGCTTATTATATGCTTATGTATCACTTCATAGGGACCTTATAAAAGTACCTTTCACATTCAGAATAAATAATCTTCTTACTGAATACAATAACTTCAAGTGTTACACCAAAACATTGGCTAAAGTAGCCAAGTAAATGAGTAGGCTATGTAGTCTATGAGTAACAGTTTTTTGTTCTACACTGTTTCTTGCCATTGATTTTGTTATTTTGAATGTGAAAGGCTCAATGTTTATGAAATAAAACTTTTTTTTTTGAGGAATTATATCCATTTATATATATATATATATATATATATATATATATATATATATATATATATATATATATATATATATATATATATATTTTTTTTTTTTTTTTTTTTTTTTTTTTTTTATTTTTTATAAAGGGTGGTTCAAATTACCCCATGGGTGGTTCAGTTTACCCCAGTGGGGGGTTCACATTACCCCATTTTTTTTATAACTGTGAACCACACTTATTACTTCAAAAGCTGAAGAATCTGCTATGAATTATTTTTTTTTTTTTAGTGATTTAAAGGCAGTAACTTGTTTATGTTTTCATAAAATTTTTGTAAGTTTATCTTAATAAATGTGGGAACAGTATCAAAGTTTGTCAAAACCTGGTCCAAATTACCCAGGTCGACACTAATCTATCCAATATCCAATGATGGGCTGGATCTTCAGTGTGTTGATACTGTGAAAGCAATCAAAGATCTAGTATAGTTTCAGAAACTATAGACAAAAAGACAAGAAAAAGTTAAACTATAAGACTACATACAAGACAACTTTCACTCCTTATTGTTCTTACCAATAAAATTATCAATATGGTACAGCACTTGTTTCTTCAAATCTTCTTGCTGGTACTGCTTAGTAAAGGTTTCTGAAGCCATGAGTTGCTTGAAAGAAGTAACAGGTGGATCCAACACATGAGACCAGAACTGAGTGCGAGCATCAGGGTCTCCAATAGCAGCTGCACACATCACAAGCCCCTGCAAAAGTAAGCACAGACAAGTGTAACGACAAAGTACACCAACAACAGTTGCATATTTGCCTCACAATTACACCTTCGTGTCACTCTCTCTCCATCTTCTAACACTTGTTCATGTAGCTCATTAAGACTAGAGGAAAGGTGAGAAGTTGTGACCAAAGTGTCAGACAATGACAGTGCATCAATGGTCCAGCTCTGTTGCTTGGCTATAAAATCCTATAGGAACAAAATGTATGGCAGTCCTGCCATCCTGAGGGAATGTGAGTCGAGAGCAGAGACTGAGTATGTATTACATGTCTGAATTCACATATATGGATGTCATTTTTCAATAAGAAAAGAAGCAGATGAAGAGATCACTCAAACTATTACTGGATGTAGATTTTTCCTGTATATTTACAAGAAAAGATTAAGAACTATTTATCTTATAATGTGGCAGGCATGTAGTGACATGTCTAAATAAAAAAAATCCCCTCAGGTGTCAAGAAATGTCGTCTTGAGTGAGGCAGTGGAGAAGAAGGGAGTTACCTGCATCAGTCCCCGCTGAGCCATGGAAGATAGTGCCCCTAGAGTGCCACTGTGCTGCAGTGCCACAAGCTCCATCAGGCCTTCTGTCTTAACTAAGTACTGTCCCCTGCAACAAATTAACAGTTGATAGGAAGCACAAAATTGAAATGATACCATATAATATTCCTATTTCAATTAAACAGTAACATTTTAGAAGAATGAAAAATTGTATTAGTAGTTTTCCAGCAAGAAACAATTTTTCAAATTGTATATTATTACTGAAAACTTTTGTAGTTGGAAATTTTGATAATTTGATTCTTTTACCTACAAGTCTTCAACTATTTCATCTTGAAAGGATTTTATTTTATTCTCAAATGTTCAACATTGCTGTGAAAATCTGGGATTGATCAAGCATTCTTAGTAATACAGATGTTAAGGAAATACCCAAGAGAAAATAATGCAGAAGTACAGTGTGATGCAAAAGAAAATTATGTATATTAAAGAAAAATATAAGCTATTAACACGTAAACATGAAGTAGATAATCTATTTACTTATATGTATCTCCCTTCATGGACTTCCTTAGGGGTACTGCTTCAATGTCTTACCTCTCCTTGCTATCCACCATGGTTACTAGCAAGTTGACAGTGTCCTCCACAAGGTTTGGCTCAGCACTGCGAAGTCGTAGCATCTGCTCCACCACAGACAACAAATAATTGAGGGTCCATGCTGCCCCCTCGGAGTCTCGCCCAAATGCCGAGGTGAGTGCCACACTCAGCTGTTTAGGACAGATTATAAATAGATCCATTTTCCTAAATGAAAGTCATGCTGGTCATTATATCTAGGTACCAGCACGTTTTTTTTTTTTTTTCATAAATATATATTCATTTATCTATGAATCAAGATGATGCAACCAAAACTATCACTGCTTCATCTCAATGTGGGGATAACTTCGTACAATGGAGGTGGCTTCTCAACTCCCCTGACTCAATCACTTTTACAATACCTATCAGGAATACAGTGGCAGTATTTTTCTAATCCAGCTGTAATGAGTGGTCTGGCTGTCATCCCTAAGAAATAATTAATAACATACATAGATAAAACAAATAAAATAAAAACTAGAAAAAATTCCTTTGTATGGAATGCTCAGGACAAAGGATAATCTAATTTCCTAATTTTTCAAACAAGCTTACAGAAAACCAACTGTAAAAGGAGTCACACAGGATGAGGAACAGAAGAGGAAGAGAGAGGGATGGAACAAAAGGAACTTGCCTCAGTGTAGAAAGACTCATCAGGTGACAGGTAGGAGAGACAAAACCGCCTGAGGAACCACATGAGTGATGACGACACCTCAGGGCTGAGCAGGTGACCTAGATTGGCCTTCAGGGCTTGGGATTCTGTCTCACACAACCTCATCACCATACTCATCAGCCTGCAACACCACACTCATTGACTTGCACTGTCACATCATCACAAACACCATGCTCCTTATCGTTAGCTAACACTACCACACTTACAGTACAGTGTAAGGAATATTCTCTGCACACATTTACCTACAAGACCATAAACTAATAACTATTATGCACATTAGTTTTAATCAACACAAAAAGTCTTACATTATCCAAGACATCAACTATCCTGCACTATGTCATTTTCTATTATCCTTTTCCATTTGTCCTTTAAATCACACATTTCACATGCCATTCTCAATAATTTCTTGGTAATGCATCTCTACATTATACATGCGTGTGTGTGTGTGTGTGTGTGTGTGTGTGTGTGTGTGTGTGTGTGTGTGTGTGTGTGTGTGTGTGTGTGTGTGTGTGTATTTACCTATTTGTGTATTACAGGGCCCGAGCTAAGCTCTCTGTGTCCTGTCTCCTTGTCCACTCCTGTCATATCTCTCTTTCATCTGATTGACACACACTGCATCAACGACATCACTGCTCAGTTTATTCCACTTATCAATACTACGATGCGGGAAACTGTACTTTCTCGCGTCATTTAGACAGATGTCTGTCACTCTTGTTCACCAATTTATACATAGTTATCATGTCTCCTCTTGTTCTTCTCTCTTCTAATGTGGTTAGCCCCAGTTTCCTCAGTCTTTCCTCATAGTCTAACTCCCTGAGTCCTGGTACCATCTTTGTTGCCAGCCTCTGTACCCTTTCCACCTTCTTCACATTTTTCTTCATATGAGGTGACCAGACGCAAGCTGCATATTCTAACTGGGGTCTTATTAAGGTGCATAATATCTTCTTCATCATTCCTTCATCTAGGTAGTGGAATGCAAGGCCAATATTTTGAAGCATGTTATATGTTTTCCAAAATATCTTGTTAATGTGTTTCTCCGGTGACAGAGTGTTTTGCACGTTACTCCTAAGTCTTTCACCTCATTGGTCTCTTTAATTTTCTCATCACCCAGCCTGTAATCCCTGTTTGGTCTGTATCTACTTCTTCCCATTTTCATAACATGGGTCTTGTCTATATTAAATTCCATCTGCCACTCTTTACTCCACTCATATATTTTATCAAGATCTTCCTGTAACTTGTTACAATCTTCCACATTCTTTACTCTCCTCATAATTTTAGTATCGTCCGCAAACATGTTCATGTAACTGTCAATTCCTACTGGCATATCATTAACATAAATCAAAAACATGATGGGACCAAGCACTGACCCTTGTGGAACTCCACTGGTTACCTTCTTCCACTCGGACTTCCTTCCTCTCACCACTGTTCTCATTTCTCTTCCCACTAAGTAATTTTCCATCCATTTTGCTAGTTTATCATTTACTCCTCCAATCTTCTTTAGTTTCCACATCAGTCTATTGTGTGGTACTTTATCAAAGGCCTTTCTCAAGTCCAGGTAAATAGCATCCACCCATCCCTCTCTATGTTGTAGTATGTCAGTCACTCTTGAATAAAAACATAATAAATTGGATACGCACGATCTTCCTTTTCTGAAACCAAACTGCCTTTCACTCAATGTTTTCACTTTCTAGATACTCACTCCACTTAGCTTTAATTACTTCTTCACATACTTTGCACAATATACTAGTCTGTAATTTAACGGTTCCATTCTACTACCATTCTTATATATAGGCACAATGTCAGCTCTTTTCCAGTCTTTCGGGACTATTCCTGTTCGTATGGAGGTTTCCACAATATCAAATACGGGGTTCAACAATTGATCCTTACATTCTTTTAGCAACCTTCCAGATATGCCATCAGGCCCCATTGATTTATTAATATCCAAATCGCTTATAATTTTCCTTACATCTTCTTTAGTAACCATGATGTCCTGCATTTGCTTATTTCCGTAGGCCCTTCTCCCATAAAATGCTCCTCCTTTGTAAACACTTTGCAAAAGTTGTCGTTCAAAATTTCAGCTATATCTCTAGCATCCTCATATACTTCTTCCCATTTTTACCTTTTCTATTGCCTCCTTTATTTAGTTTTCCATTTATGAATTTGTAAAACATTTTAGGGTCACTATCACAGTTTTCCACCACTCTCTGTTCATATTCCTTTTGTGCTGTTCTTCTTACTTCAACATATCTATTCCTTGCTGTTTTGTAAACTTCTCTTGATAATACATCACTGTTTTTCTTAAGTTTCTTCCATGTGTGTGTGTGTGTGTGTGTGTGTATCTACCTAGTTATATATCATATTTGTATATAGTGACCTGTCTCCATAATCACTTTTATCCAACTTTTCCTTAAATTTATGCACACTTTCTGCTGCTACAATCTCTTCACTCAATCCATTCCAGATGTCCACCATCCTATAAGGAAAACTAAACTTTTTAATGTTCCTTGAACACTGACTTTTCATGATCATCTTGGAGTGTCCTCTTATTCATCTATTTCCATCCTCCGTCAGTGATACCAGGTCTTGTCTATCTATCTTTTCTATACAGTTTACTAACTCATACATCATTATCAGATCTCAACTCTCCCATCTATTCTTCGAAGTTGATAGTTCCATTATTTTTAGTCTTTCTTCATAGGGAAGATCCTTTATTTCTGGCACCATCTTTGTAGCAATCCTTTGGATTCTTTCTAGTTTCCTGATGTCCTTCTTCATGTATGGTGACCATGCCACTGATGCATTATTTTACTCTAGGTCTTATCATAGTGATTATAATCTTTTTTCATCATAATCTTATCCGTGTAATTGAACGCCACCCAAATATTTATTAGTGTCTTGTATGTTGAAGCAAACAACCAATTTATGTCTTTCTGGAGTCAGGGTGTCTTGTATAATCACTCCCAGGTCTTTCTCTTCTCTTTTTCATTACAAGCTCTTCTCCCATTTTGTATTCCCATGTAGGTCTTCTATTACTTTTACCTATTTCCATCACATGGCATTTCCTGGTATTAAATTATAATCTCCACTTTTGGCTCCATTCCCAAATCTTATCAATATCTTTCTGCAATTTCATATGAGTCCTTGTTGTTCCTTATTACTCTCAAGAGTTACACATCGTCTGCAAACAAATTTATGTAGCTACTCAAACCCTCTTGTATATTGTCAATATATACTTGTCCAAAAATTGGTGCCAGCAATGAACCCTGTGGTATGCCACTAGTAACTGTGCTTCAACTTCCTGGTGTGTCTCTTATCATTGACCCCATTTCCTTTTCTTTTAAGTAGTTCATCATCCAGTTTAAAATCCCTCCCTGTATTCCTCCAATGTGTTCTATTTTCCATAGGAGTCTTCAATGTAATATTCTGTCAAAAGTAAATGTTATACATGATCTTCCTTTTCTAAAACCAATTGGGAGTTATCCATTATTTCATTTTTCTCCAGATATTCAAACTATTTTTCTTTAATCACAATTTTACAGATCTTTCCAACAACACTAGTCAGTGACATTGGTCTATAGTTTAGGGATTCAATCTTTTTTCCTCCTTTGTAAAACAGGACTATATTTGCTCTTTTCAATTCTCTTGGTACTTCCTCTTCCATTAAAGAGCTGTTGATCACATCCCAAATTGGTTCCACCAGTTGTTCTCTACATTCTCCCAGTGTCCATCTTGACACTCCATCTGCACATCTACTTTTTCTAGTGTGTGTGTGTGTGTGTGTGTGTGTGTGTGTGTGTGTGTGTGTGTGTGTGTGTGTGTGTGTGTGTGTGTGTGTGTGTGTGTGTTTTACAGTGTAAGAAAATTAAAATAAATCCTTAAAACCAGATATACATGCAATATAGTTTAATATTACAAGTCTAAGCACCTTATGAGAGGATCAGCAGCAGCACTGTTGGGCACCTCACTTGCCATCTGTGCAGGGGTGGCCAGAAGCCTCAAGGTGGCCTCCAGGTTGACAGTGGGTGCAGCATTGACAGTGTAGGTCACCATTTCAGCTGGGATGAGAGCAGTCTCTCCTTCATTGTCCATGGTGGTAACATGGCCTGTCAAATGGAAAGGATGTGATTGTAACTGCCATAGGATAGGTAGGGCCATTGTACATAAGTATATTAATCGTTATAGAAATCTGATGCAATCTTTTGTAATGTGGTGAAACATGTATAAATGCTGACCTCGTCTTTTCCTTTAAACAGGGGTTGCAGGTGCTTCTCTATTTCATAAAACTAATTAGTACTTTGTTGCATTCATGATTGACTCAGATAAATAAATTAATATAATCTCCATAGGTAGGATGCATTTTATATAGGTATCACTACCAGTGAGAAATAAAGGTAATGCACGACAATACACCCAGTGGACATTTCCTCGTCACCTGACTGACTCCCTTGTGTCAGCATCTTGGAGGCTGGGCGTGGTGGGCGCCAGCGCCGGCACCGGCCGGCAGAAAGATAACCGGCGACTGGGAAGTGCGGGGTGCGTCAAGTGTGTGTGCGTCTAACCTGTGTGCTGCAGGAACTTAGTGACTCTGTGAACTCAGTGACATTACAAACATTTTCCCGAGTTTCAAACACATTTCCGTATGTACTTGTATGTGGCGTGTGGACAGCACTTGTAAATTTGTACATAATATACTAACTTTTATATACTGAGTTTTCCTTGTACACCTGGGTTGTTAAGAAACACTAAAACTACCAGTGAAACCGCTCTGCTGGACAATAAATAAAAACAATAAACTTGATAACTTTATGTGGGCCTACAGAATCTACAGTTGGCCTGCTAATCAAACAAAGTTAAGCTTCATACAACCTAACAACGGCCCGGTAGCTCAGTGGTTAGAGCGCTGGCTTCACAAGCCAGATGACTGGGGTTCGATTCCCCGGCCGGGTGGAGATTTTTGGGTGTGTCTCCTTTCACGTGTAGCCCCTGTTCACCTAGTAGTGAGTAGGTACGGGATGTAAATCGAGGAGCTGTGACCTTGTTGTCCCAGTGTGTGGTGTGTGCCTGGTCTCAGGCCTATCCGAAGATCGGAAATAATGAGCTCTGAGCTCGTTCCGTAGGATAACGTCTGGCTGTCTCGTCAGAGACTGCACCAGATCAAACAGTGAATTACACAAGCTAACACGCTTAACATGATCCTTAATCACGGTAGAAAAAATAGTTTTTTAAAGTAAAAACTTTTTTTGTAAATATAGTTACCCATATGTAGTTACATATGCCGATATGCCATTATTCCCACACTCAGCACAGAAAATCAACCAGCACCTCTATATAGAGATCGTGCCTATAAAAGTACCACATCACCACCGTGCGCATGCGCACCGGGAACTACCAGCCCAGCTGGCCACCATACCTCAGATCCAGCACCTCTATATAGAGATCGTGCCTATAAAAGTACCACATCACCACCATGCGCATGCGCACCGGGAACTACCAGCCCAGCTGGCCACCATACCTCAGATCCTTTCTGCCAAAATTGATAAACACAGAGGGGAGGGAGGAAGGGACCAACCATGGAAGAACCATGGAAGAAGGGACGGTTAGGTCATCGAAGGAGAGACCGCCACATGGGAAGAACCCGAGGACTGTCCACGAGCAGGTCCAGCAACAGAAGAAACCAGTCAGCCTGAGGCCAAAGAAAAGCAACTTGTGTCATACCCACAACCCGCAACTCGCGAACCATCACCAGAATACGACGGATCAGAGCGAAAGGTGGAAAGGCATACAGATCCAGACTGTCCCATGGAAAAGAGAACACATCCTGTCTGCAGGATCCCTGATCCAGATAAGGAGATACATACAGGGGCACATAACGGGTCAGTGCCGTGACAAACAGATCTACCAGAGAAGACCCCCACACCTGGAAGACTTTCTTGCAAATTTCGGGATGTAGGGTCCACTCTGACCCAACACACTTCCGACTGAGCATATCCGCAATCACATTGCGGCGTCCTGGAACAAAAACCAGGCACAGAGAGATGAAACGGCTCTCACACCACCGAAGAACCATCCCTGCTAAGGCTGACAGGTTTGGAACGAGTGCCCCCAGACTTTCTGAGATAGGTGACCACTGTTGAGTTGTTGGACATCACAGACACCACCAACCCCGACAAGGCCTGCTGAAAACTCTGGAGATCCTGAAAGACTGCCAAAAGCTCCAAACGATTTATGTGGAGCCCCTGCTCCTCCACAGTCCAGACTCCCAAAGCCAGAGAATCCCCCAGGTGAGCTGCTCACCTGAGCTAGGAAGCATTAAGAATAGGGTCTGTTCCGCGGGCGCCACCACGAATGGGGTGCCTTTCAGAAGTTGATCCGGAACCAACCACCAAGCGAGGTCTTGCAAACACTGATGATTTGGAGCCACCCGCCATCAATCTGGGTCGGAAGCAGCCCACCAATGCCTCTTTAAGCACCACTGCAGAGCCCACATCTGCAGGAGCCCACATCTGCAGGAGCCCACCTGGCACTAACCGTGCTATGGACGCTAGATGTCCCGGCAAAGACCTCCAGAGGAACACTGGTGGAGCCTTGGACAGCAGAAACTGCATGAAAACAGTTGACCCGATCTGGTGACAGGAAGATTTGGGCTCTGACAGTGTCGAGAACCATACCCAAAAACTGCTTCCTCTGGCTGGGAGACATATAGGATTTGGCCCAGTTGACCTGAATCCCCACCCAAGAACACAGAAGCAGAAGAGACCCGGCATTGTCGAGGTATGAAGCCCAAGAAGGACCGGAAACTAACCAATCATTCAGATAGCGACACAAGGGTATGCTGAGGTGATGGGTCCAAGCTCACACAGGAGCCATCACCTTGATAAAGACCTGAGGAGCCGTGGCAAGGCCGAAGCACAGAGCCTGAAACTGATAAACTCTGTCCTGCCAGACGAACCGCAAGTACTTGCGTGACCGAGGGTGGATGGGAACCTGATAGTATGCGTCCCGCAGGTCCAAGGACACCATCCACTCGCCCTCGGCTAATGACTCTAGCACTGATGAAACTGTCTCCATGCGGAAGTGGGTCACCACCAGGAAATGATTTAAGACCGAAAGATCGCAAATCTGCCTCCAGCCCCCTGTGGTCTTTGGCACAAGGAAAACGCAAGAATAGAAACTGCCCTGATGGTCTACCACCGGTTATATAGCTCCCTTTACCACCATCTCGGAAACCGCTGCCTCCAAAGCCAAGTGACGGTCCAAGCCCTCCCTGTACGACGGAAACTTCACAGGCGTGCTCGAGAGGGGAGGATCTCTGAGGAAAGGGAGAACGTAACCATAACGAAGGGTCTTAACCACCCACTTGCAGGCCCCAATGTTCTCCCACTCTTGCCAGTGCCACTGCAGACAAGCCCCAACTTGCAGCAGTACCTCTGCAGCATCCCTAGCGAAATCCCCGATGGCCCCTAGAGCGGCCACGGAAGAATCCTCGAGAGCGAAAGAAACCACTCGCCAAAGGAGCAGGACGGGGCGGAACCGAAGGAGGAGCAACCGACACATTGTGTCGGGAACCAACGGCATGACCAGCCTTAGCCCTGATGTCCCGAGCTTTGGAAGCCAGGCCACAAACAATCTGGGATACAAGGGATCGTTGTGAGGACACAAGCTCCCTCTGCTCCACTGCCGCCAGAGTCTGACCATCAAAAAGGTGGGAGCCAACGGGGAAGACATCAATTGCCGTCTCTCCCAGTCACTGTAGTTGTTAGGGAGGTTTCTCACCACAACTTGCCTGTGTAACATCATCATCCTCAAATGGAGCATTTCACAGGGCTGCATAATACTCGTATCTAAATTTGCCCTGAGACTGAGACTCACTCTACTACTACCAGCCACCACTGAAGGGTCTGAGCCGAGGGGAGACCAGGGCCCCCTTACACCCAGCACGAACCAGGGGGCGGAAGCACACTCGCTCCGCCATCCTGAAAACCCGGAACCGGAGGCAGGGGGTAACAAGACCACTAACAACTCAGCAATAGAAGCCTTAATAGCAGCAAGATCAGACTCTACAATGACAAAGCTGCTGGCCCAAGGGGCCTCAGAAGCCGGCTCCTGCCGGCAAGAATGCTCACTGGAACCGCCAGATGACTTGGCCCGCTTCTTCTCCTTAGCAGAACGCTTCTCAGCATCCTTCACAAATGCTTGGAACTGGAGAAGGGAGAGGTGGGAACACTCACTACACCAGTCCTCGGCTGAACACATGGCAGGCCGACAAAACACACAGTGGGAATATGGCTCTAAAGCCTCATCCGGCAACCACCTCTTGCATCCAAGTGGCCATGGTAACTCAGGGAGAAGTAGACATGGAAGCGGCAAGGAAGCGGGCACCAAAAAAGAAGAAGCAAGAAGAGGCGCAGGTGAACACTGTGCCGAGCACAGAAAGGATTTGAGGTATGGTGGCCAGCTGGGCTGGTGGTTCCCAGCGTGCATGCGCGCGGAGGTGACATGGTACTTTTATAGGCGCGATCTCTATATAGAGGTGCTGGTTAATTTTCTATGCTGAGTGTGGGAATAATGGCATATAGGCATATGTAATTACATATGGGTAATTGCTAAATATAGCAACAAAAATCATTTATCAAACTGCTAACTTTCACCAGGGGAAACAAGGCCTCTCTCTTGCGCACACACACACACACACACACACGGCCCAGTAGATCAGTGGTTAGAGTGCTGGCTTCGCAAGCCAGAGGACCGGGGTTCGATTCCCCGGCCGGGTGGAGATATTTGGGTGTGTCTCCTTTCACGTGTAGCCCCTGTTCACCTAGCAGTGAGTAGGTACGGGATGTAAATCGAGGAGTTGTGACCTTGTTGTCCCGGTGTGTGGTGTGTGCCTGGTCTCAGACCTATCCGAAGATCGGAAATAATGAGCTCTGAGCTCGTTCCGTAGGGTAACGTCTGGCTGTCTCGTCAGAGACTGCAGCAGATCAAACAGTGAATTACACACACACACACACACACACACACACACTGTGCATAACTTTAATGAGCCCCACTCAAACCCTATACAATACAACTAGGTAAATACACTAACACACACAATTTTACCCATAAGCATTTCTTCAAACTAAAATTAAACATCATCTTATCCTTCAGAGTGGAATAAGCAGCCAGTTGTACAGTATAGCCCTGTTTCTCTGCATCACAGCCTGACATCAAAAATAACTTATCCCAGCTACACCTGAACTCATTAGCTAATTTAACTAGATGTAGGCATTATTCACATGAAGGCCCATAAGCCAATAGCTCATTTCTACATTCATAACTGTTTCCAGTCATCCTTATTTGCAACTGCTCATCTTCACTCCTCTAACATTCTTATTACATATAATGTTCCTGACCACAGGAGGGCATGTTGTTGAAGTGAAAGGGAGTATAGAAAACTGATCAAAGAGACAATAGCAAGATAGAAATCTTGTACTAAGGTCATCAACTCTTCTGAAAAGCTGGTATCAGGTAAAACAGACAGGCAGGCACATTGGTCATTCAACTACAAGAACAAATACATGCCTGGTACCAACATCACCACACTCACCCGCTATAAGAAGTAGCCAATGTATGTCTTCATACAGTTGGTCGAGCTGTGTGTTCTGGGCGATGGTGAGGTTGTTGGTGTGGATGTGGGTTAGCTGTGCACGCATGCGGCTAATGCGGTCCTCCAGCAGTTGGGTCAACAGAGGCACACTGTATTCGGGGGCCTGAGGAACACAGCACCTGTCAACACTCCTCAAGGGCAGGGAACCTCACCTGCCTACCATGCTGCACTACATCTTCATGTCAATTACCTAACATACAATGTGCCATGCTTCTACAGTGGTCTTATAAGTTGAATTAATGGATTTATCACGATCAGATTGATTAATCTATTTCTAATGACTGATACTAGTTAATTATTTGCTTACATTACTGTACCTTTACACTCTGATTGCAATAAAAACAGATTTTTGCAAATTCAAGAACTTATATTTTCAAACCAAGAGCAGGTGGTTTGTCAGTAAAACAATGATGCACTTTGGTGAATATGCCTCAGAAGTCAATTATTACTCTCTCAATGCTATAGAAACTAAATAGTCAAGAGGAGCACCAGATCCATCAAATGTTAACAAAGTTGCATGTAATACAGTAATGATGCAGTTCTTATCCCTACCCTACCCTACCCTTTCCTGTCTCTCTCTCTCTCTCTCTCTCTCTCTCTCTCTCTCGAGATACAAGCCAATAAAACTTCTCCCTTAAAAGTCACCAGTGACACAAAATACTTAGTTGCCACTCTGCCAGACCCCATAAACTCTTTTATATGATAATCAACAAAAATTTTCAAAATTCACTTTATGAATATGCCAGGCAAATTTACAATATAATCAATCAGTATTTCATATCTTTTAGCTTGCAATGCAGAATATTTCGAGCAGAAGAAACGTACGAATAATGAAAATTGGAAGAAGTAAATCCTCTAGTATCTTACTTGTTATCATAAGACCACTGTACCACACCACACAGTACTAGCACATTCCTTTACAACACTTTAAACTCATCTTATTGGCATGCTGTTCAATCTAAATCTTAACTATAAGCTAGTGCATAAACACAAGCTCCCAAAAAACACTATATTCTAAACTTCTTACATCACTGTACTACTCTATTGCACAAGACAACTTCCTTCCTTAATCATACCTACATCATAAACAACACTATCCTTATCATGTGTTCATCACTTATCTGTCACCTCTAACACTACTTAATATCACTATGTCTCTAAAGCCCCGTCCAGACGAGGGGCAGTTGCCCGCCGTGCAAACACTGTTACCAGATATCATACTGCTTCAACTGTTCTGATGGTGGGAGCGAACATGACGTCAGAAACGAGAAAACCACAGGCAGATATCCAAGTGCTCTTGCCCGTGGTCGAAGTAAAGCTAGCTGGTGTGATGGTTGGCACTCGTATAGTATAGAATAGTATAGAGAGCGTGCCAACCATGTTGCAAAACCCTGCTAAACAAGTGAGGAATATACGATCAACGGGTTGTGCCCGGCGAGCAACTGCCCCTAGTGTGGACACAAGAAGTTCGCCCGCCAGTCTTTGCCCGGTGAATGGAGTAGGGACTGGAAAACATCTGGTAGCACCGTTTGTTGCCAGATGCGTTTCCTTCGTTTCTGTGCTTATGACATCATTCTGCTGCTTAATATGATATGGTAACACTGTTTGCACGGCGGGCAACTGCCCCTCGTCTGGACGGGCCTTAATAATAAAAACACCATGCAAGAGGAATGCATTATGTTGGGTTGCATATCTGTGAAACACCACTTAAAACCAACTCTTTTTTTTCTTTTATACCTTTACTTGTTTGCTTTACCTCAGGTTGTAAGTAGATCATGTCTGGTCTCTAGTAGCAAGCAAACACATACATAAAAGGACAAGAATGCTACCCTTCTCACCTTACATGACTCCGATGTCACAATGTCTTAGCTCATGTCTCTCACCTTTTCTCTTTTAAGTGAATAAAGGCTGCATCTTCAAAGACAACACATATAAACTCTCTATGATCAGCCACTACTAAAGCTTACATTTCATTGGTCATGTAAACTAAGTGCATAAACACTATCACTAGGCCCATAAAGCTTTCAATTAATTTCATTCAGGTCTTCAATAACAAAGCTTGGTTTGAAAGCAATATTTTCAGAAAGCTTCTTCCTAGATTCTTAAATTACCATTGGAGATGCTGTATTATTTCTTTATTTATTTATTTATTATTATTATTATTATAATTTCTTTTAATGTATGGGGCTTCCGAAACAAGCAGGACTTTATTAAGGAAAATAGTTTGGCATAGAAAAACAAGATTGCATTCCATAAAAGTGTGTGTGTGTGTGTGTGTGTGTGTGTGTGTGTGTGTGTGTGTGTGTGTGTGTGTGTGTGTGTGTGTGTGTGTGTGTGTGTGTGTGTGTGTGTGTGTGTGTACAAGTATAATTACTATCACCACACAACACTAAAACTAATAATGACACAACTAACTGGCACAACAATACCTTTAGTCTGGCAGCCAATACAAAGCCACAAACTCACCTGCCTCCCACACAAGCCAATGAGGACTAGCTGCTCCTTGAAGGCCACACGGTCTGTCTGTACTGTCTCAGAGATTTCATCTGCATCCACCTAGAGTAAAAGAGAGAGAGAGAGAAGATTAAAAGTCTGCCTCCTCTCCTCATTTCCTTCCATCTAAGTGAATAAAAAAAAAGTGCTGAAGATCACTGATTGCTGAGGATCATACTGCTCATGGATTCTATACACATTTCTATCTTTTCTTATGAAGTACCATCTTACATGCCTTTTCATGCTTTTTTTTTATCTATAATTCTGTGTTGAAATTTTTTCAATGATTCTGGTAAAAGATATGTTCTAAACACATACACAAATGTATGCCAGACACTTACTGCTACTCTTGATCCGTCTGGAGGTGCCAAGTGACACTTGAGGTAGGTGTCAAAGATGAGGGTGGCACTCTGCTTCACCTGGGAACTGTTGCAGCTACTGCTCTCCTGCAGGATGCACACCCAGGACTGCAGCATCTGCTCAAAGGCCTCCATGTACAACTGGTCCTCATGATCCAGCTGGAGAAGCATCAACACAGTCACTGAACATTTATGTGTACAAGTGCTGAACAGTAGATATTTGAAACTAAACTCTAAAAAATAATTTTCTTTATAATTATGTAAGCCACTCAAACATTTTCATTGCTTTCACTATGCATACTACTGAAAATACAGCAAATAACTGATTTTCACTGCCTTCATTCCATGAGCATATTGTCACTTCACACAATTACACACTAAGTGTCCTCTTCATTTCCATGCTCTTCTCACATTTTGCTGCCATTATATGAGGCTTTAAATTCAATTACATCATGCTTTTTCTCCTCAAAGACAGAAGATCAGTATCACACCAGGGAAATTCAAAATAATTATGATAAGAATTAAACAATTTCTCCCATGTTGTATAAATAATAAAAAAATATCTGCAAAGTAACAAGTTAAAATGTTGATGTCCTCTTAGACAGTGTCACTCACCATTTCCTCATGAGCAGCTCCCTGGGCAAATTTGAGAGTGAGGGCAGTGAGGTTATCCACCAGCTGCCGTAACATCTCTTCAGGCAGTGCTACAAGCACTGATGGTGGAAAGAACAGCAATAGCTTCCTGAAGATGTTGCTCACCCCCAGTGCCTCCACTTCAGTGATCTCTATGCTGCAAGATGGCATGAAGATATGTATGAAAGCTGCTAAAATGTACACTTACTTTATATCTATTCTAGCACAAAGAGGCAAAATTAAAGGGAAATATCACCACTATACAGGATGCAATTACTCAAAATATTCTGCCAGCAGGTGACCTGAAGAAAGTTAGCTTATCTAAATTCTGTCTGTGAGGAAGCTAACCCTTCTTTCCTAAACAGACACTATCACAATTACCATAAAGGCCTCACCTTGAAAGGAGAGAGAAGAGACATTCCAGGTACTGTGACAGATACTTGATGCGGACCTGCCTGTTGATGAGGACAGCCCCATTGAGAGATGCCAGCTGTACTAGACAGTTCAGAGCACGATGACCCAAGTTCCAGTCCTCGCGCACCCGCCAGTATAGCTAGAGGAACCAGTAATTCTGTCACAAGTTCCGTACACCTCTATGCATATCATTATCACCACATTCACCAGCAATACTCTACCTATCATCATTTTTTATCTATATGCCATAACTATCTTTTAAAATCATGCATTTGATGATCCCCAAATTCATATCCAAATGCCAGCACTCATATCCACAGACACACCTTGAAGAAGAGTTGAACAATAGCTGGATCCAAGAAGGTCTCTCGCCACTGCTGCCCTGGCCGCAGTGAAGGGTTCTGGTCTTGCTCAAACACACTCATCAGACGCTTGGGCAGTATATGCTTGTTAAGGTTAATATACTCTGATAGCCATAAATGTTTAGAAGAGAATGACAAAATCACTTCTAACCTTGAAATACAAGAATGCTCTATTTTCACCAAGAACCAAAGATAAGAAAAAGCTGGATCTAAGTGTCACAGTTATGGCTAAATGTTAAAGGTGAAAAGAAACTAAATCTTAAGCCATCTGTTGTTCAAAAAGAAGTAAATGCACTATGAGCATTTCCTTGGCGGTGTAGAAAACAAAACTTCCTAGAAATTATCCAAGATACAGTAAGAAGTGATGCATCTTGAAGTTGTGCACAAATGGAATAACTAATAATTTTTGGGTAGTCTGACAAGCAAAGTTGAGCTGAAGTAAGTGACAAGAGACTTATAGAAAATAAGAACATTCCTTATTCTCTATGGGACAGAGAATGGAATTCACATCACTCAATAGTGTCCACTGTGAAGAGGTGAAATTGAAGAATTTACTTTATGATATGCTCCTAAAAATACATTTCTCACACTGTCACTTTCAATCCCTGAGGCTTTATTTGCTAAACCAGACTCTGACAAAAAAACAACTAATAATAATAGTCTATCACAAAAAATGAATGACAATTACAGTTCATCACAACATGCATATGTGTGCTGTCACTAAAAGCAACACCATCATATCATTAATCAATATACATAATATACTTCATACACATTTTGTATCATATGCATTAACAAACACAGACAATCAATGTCTCAATGTCAATCATAGTATTATTATTAGTCCACATTAGCTCCAGACCTCATGCGCACACAGTAATATAAAAGGATATAGTGCAGAGATATGAAGGACCAGGTGAGGGTGGTCTCTGCTATGACTAAGAGCTTCAGCAACAGTGCAGACAGTTCCTCACTCATTTTGCCCTCCACTTTTACCACCTCACCAAGTAAGTTCACAATGAAGTGAAATATCCGCCTCAGATCTGTTCCCTGAAGAGTAAACAAACAGTTGCTATTTTTAAGTTGAAAGGACTAATAATAATAGAACACTGATAATTTAAAACATTATGACAAGCAGGCAGTTTCAAGTGCTACTAACTCCTTATACACAACACGAATGGAAATGTTTTTCTCAAAACTGTCTTGGAGGAAGTCTTTACATGCACAATACATTGCAAGTACAATAAAAAAAAAAAGCAAAGTACCATCAGGTATACTGTCTGTACACAAAATGTAATAGATTAATTGGAACAATACTACAACTGTCAGTGCTTGATAACATGAAAAATGCTGCCTGGCTGCTACAAATATAAACCAATCCTAAAAACTGAAGGAAATTATTTGGCAGAACCCAGGAATGGGTTCATGTGAAAGCATATGGGGGAAATGTTGCCATGGTTACCCCACTGCACTAAGGTTCCAAAGGAAAAATGCATTACAAATCATTTCAAAACTTTCATAAGATTCTCTCTCTCTCTCTCTCTCAAAAGATAACAAGGTCTTATCCATGGCATGCAAATCTAACCTCAAACTGCTTCTTGGCTTTGAAGTGAGTCTCCCAGGTGAGGCCTACATCTGTGGACTTGACAGTCACAGCATATTCCTGCATGAGGGCACTGATGATGCTGCAACCTATCATTCTCTGTGGGGTTATAAGGGGTCTTAGTGCCCTGGAACAAACAAATATTGCAATCCTGACACTAGATTTTTATCATCCTTAACATGATCATGTAGTATGCCTAAAATAAAAAATATGCAAAATGAACAACTTTGAATTGTGAAAACCAGTTCAAGTAACCTGTAAGGACATAAAAAATTAACAGCTTAAGATCACACCATTGTGTTATCACCAGAGGAGACGAGTTGCTCCACTTCTGTCAGCAGGCGTCCACGGTCCTCTCCCTGATCCTCCACACTCCCACGTTTCACCATGATGCCCACCACCTGCCATGACAGACAGCCTCAGTCCTGCTTTCAGTATTTCAAAGCAGCCTAATTAGTATACCCATGTCTAGTTCTTGAGCTCTGATCATTCACTCACAATCAGCACCTTCCTCCACATACCTGTACAAGGGTTTCCCGGACATAGTGTGGAATATTGCGTCGGTTGACCACAAAGTGAACAATGTACTGCCGCAGCTGCAGGCTGTCCTCTTTGCTCAGATCCCGCCACTCTCTTATGACACCAACACGTAACAGTGTAGCTGCCTCAAACAGGAGATAACTCACCTGTGAAGTTTCTGTAGGAAGAAAAAGAGTTATATTCCATATATTACATACAGTTATGTGAGCTGACATATCAGTGATAATACTTATATGTCATATTTTGTATGATTCATGAATATGTATGTACAATATCAAAATCAATGATTGACTCTGTGTACGTAGCAAATATTATATGTTAGAAATAAATGAATTTATCAAATTTCACTTAATAAAAACAATAACAACTAATAATAAAAAGGTGTTTAACCCATCCTGAGGATGCCAATGCCCGATACTCACCTAACAACTGACGGCACAGGTTGAAGGGGTTCTTTGTATTGCGTAACTGGAGGAACACCTGCTCTGCTTCATGACGTTGTTCTGATGTCACCAGATCAGGTGGTGCCTGCAAGACAAGCATAAACAAAGCTTGGTAAATAAGCAGCAGCAGCCTATGTGAGTTCTGAGAGAAGTATCGAAAGGGGATTCGGTGAGCAAAGAAGACTGAAAATTGGTAGATCTCATTGCTTAAACAAATCATAACTGATGTTTATCATATATTATTTGACTTTATTTAAGAATAACTTGGGACTGAGTGAATTGATGAAGTACAGTACTGTCTCCAGGATTGCGAGTTTCAAGTTTGCGATGGTGACCCCAAATCTTTTTTACTGAAAAACTGAAATTGCAATATGAACCGAACTTTGCGGGTGGTCTCCACTCGTTAGCAGGGCAGAGGGGATTGTGACATCAGGGAGCACTGTAGTATCACCACCACAACACTGTATGTACAGAAGAGTTATGATTTCACTCATGGCTTACAGAAGCCTACAGTCAGTTAAGGTGGTACACGTACTACCCATAAAGGGGGCAACGTCGATAAACAATTCTTTTTAAGAATACAACAGTGATCAATTGTCTATATGTCTCATTATGCAGTTTTATTTAATACATATAAACATATTTGCATTCATGTGTGTAAAAATAAGGGCAAAAATCATGAAATATGAAAAAATGTGCATTTCTTGTGAGATGTCAATGGTTTTCAATTTTCACCATAAGAATAGCAATTCAAAGTTTGCATTTACAACATTTATGACCCACAATGTCGACAATTCATCACAAACTTGGAGATAATACTATGATAAAAATAAAATCAAATTTTGTGGGGAGAAAGGATGGAAGTTGGGATTTTTTCTTCTTTTTGATGAGCTGATTCCTTTGGTGAGTACATGAGACATTTCAAAGGTGCTAACCTGCTGTTTGTGTTGGCTTCTCCTAACACCATGCTGTGTCCCGTTCCCAGAGTTTAAAAACATAATTACAAAGCTAGTAATAGGAGATACATGAGGTACTGTATTAGGATTTTTTTTTTAAGTAAGGGAGGAAATCTAGCCAAGGGCAACAAAACAATTAAACAAAAAGACCCAATTAGATGCCAGTCCCTGAGCAGTTTCGAGAGAATTAACTAAAAGAATGAGAAAAATGTCTTGAAATTTCCATTTTAAATGAAGTTCTTGGCGAGTTGAAGAATAGACCTGGCATGATTCTTCATAGAAATATACAGCAAACGAGATTCAGGTGATCGAAGACCCAAGTACCTTTTGTGTGCAACCTATCTATCACATACAGCATGAACAGGCTGTGTCAAACCAAGGTTTGGAAGGTTTAGGTTGAGAGAAAAGAATAAGGAATGTACCCCTCCATGCTAGACACTGTCACCTATGTAATGCGCCCAGCATTACATAGGGTCTCTAACATGGAAGCGGTAATCATTCCAAGAAAATCACCATAATACCTCCTCAGACAACCTTAAATGGCAAAAGTGAAACACCAGAGGCACCTCTGCTTTCAAAAATCTTGAGGAGGTATTGGAGAAATAGGATATGAAACAGATATGAGATTGTGATTAAGGGAGCCCAACAGAGAAGATAGGGTAACAGCATAACTAAGCAGAAGGATTACATGTTAGGAAAAGTCAAGAATGTTGGGTGTATCTCCAAGACAGTGAGAATACAACAGTACTGATTTGTTTCCCAACATAACATGATATTTTTTAATTTCATACAGGTCTCACTTGGAGGTAGATACAAAAACCTGGCTTAGGTGAAATCCTGAGTCACTTGTAAAATTTTTTGACCATTTTATACTATCATATGATTTGTATACAATGGGTTTTGTAAAGATCTGGAAGAAAATAATAGGAAAATAAAAAGGTGAAGTTGTACTGGACCATTAACCAAAATGCTTCAAAATTGAAACACAACAATTTTGTCAAAGTGAATACCAGCTGATATTTTCCATTGTATGATGACCAATATTTCAGGTTTAAGTAATGATCAAAGTGTTTTCCAGAAATACTGAGTAGTAAAAGGAAGAATAGGTACCAAATTTTCATGTTGAGAAAATCATTCAACACATAGCTATCCAAGAAAATAAATAAAACTAAAACCTGAGGAAGTGTAAAAATAGACAGGAAATGTTTCGAATGCTACCTTCAAATTCCAACACTTCTTGCACATGTACATCAGTGAACACTCACACACACATATGATCGAATATATGAGAATGAATAAGGGAGGTGGTAAGATATTGTGTGATGGGCCAGGAAAGAAAAGGTGGGGAGGGGGTTGTGACGTCTACACAAAGGGGAGTTTGTTTACATCCTGTGTGTGGGCAGCCTGACCCGCACCTTCCTTTACCTTGTCTTGCCTTGCCTAGCCTTGACCCTGCCTTGCCTAGCCTTTCCTGCCTCCTCTAGCCCTGTCTTACCTCACCTCACATCACACATCGGTACCTAATAACACCTGGCGGGCCGAGTAATATAGGTGATATAAGACAGGTGAGGGGGGGGATACACAAAGACGAGCTCTACCTGCTTCTCTACATTCTGCCTCACCTTAATTTTATATTCCCTTAAATCTCCTATATCTCATCTCACTGTTGGCATAAAACAAGGCCAGGTAAAGGGCCAGAAACATGTTAACTGACCATCAAAATCTGCGCCGCCTTCTCCAGCTGCTCCATGGTGGACGGCGGCGTCTGCCCTCTAGCGGCCGCCATGCACCGGGGCCTCCCTCCTTCCCACTCCTCTTTCCGTCATGCAACCCCTCCTCCCCCTTCCCTCCTTCCTTTCAGCACTTTGACGCAACCTATCTTTTCTTTACTAATTCATTCTACTAGTTTTGACGTTCTGTATCCTTTTCTGTCATTCAGGTAATGCAATAGATAGGTGTCTCTATAGCTTTACAACTGTGAAATCCTTCAGTCCCTCCTCTCTCCTACCACTTCCTCAATGTAACTTTTTAATTTCCTCTCATGATGCAGTCTCACTCTGCCCTCCTCCCTCTCCCTCTCCCTCCCCATGTTGAGCAGGTGCGAGCAGTTTCATTCATGTCGGGCAGCCTCATTCATGTTGCGCATCTATAATCCATTCCACACATTGTCAATAATCGCATCAGATAAGCATTTCTCGTACGCATTGCTCCCTCCTCACAAATTTACGAGCTGTTAGTGACATGTGTTCATCCAATCGCTGCTACTCTATCATTCAACATGCGATTACATGTGGCAGGGGCAAGCGCTAGAGTTCATGCATTTTCATTGCACCATATGAAGTATCTATACAGCCTATACGTAGGCCTACACCATATAATTGTTGAGAATTCATCGGTCTAAAACAGTGGTTCCCAATTCGTGGTACGCGTAACGAAGGCCTTCCAGATGTTACATACTCGTATAAGCGCTTTCGGAATCATACGAGATTTTTAGTTAAATGTGGCCAATTATAGTTTCTCAGATAAAATTGATTATTATTGCCTTACACAAGATAATCTGGCATCAATCAGCCGGTGGAGAAGAAAGATGCACCCGTCGTATTGAATTTAGTTGTGTTCCATGTTGTTAGTTGATTTGTGTATTCTACTTGAATAAATTGGTATTTGCTGGAATTGAGTTTTTTTTTTTCTGGAACCAATTAAGGTATGGGTATGCGGGAATTGTACAGGACTTCCAAAATACTTGCTTAGGAAAAGTTTGGGAAGCACTGTGGTCCATTTGTATTTTTTTCAAACCATTTGAAAAATCACATTATTTGTACATTTAAAAATAGAAATACAAAGGTAAAAGTTTAATAACTATGTAGATTATCATATTACATGCATTTTGTGTATACTTTTCCTAGCGATTTGTGAATGTAAAGTCCATAAAAAGAACATAGATTATGATAGCGGATTCTACGTAGAGTACATTTGAAGAAAGAAGAGGCAGCAAAATATATTCTAACGATCTTCCTACCTTTGTTTGGAAAAGTAATGTTTCATCTTTCCCAAAAGTGTCAAGAGCACAATCGACTGGGTGACACTGGCTGTGACACTGGGTACGGCTGTGAGCGGCCACTGCGGCGGACCACGTTTTCATTTCCTCTACGATCACCAGGCTCGGGAAAACACTTCTTGTTGTTCCTCCCTTGGTTTTATTTTTTCTACAAGTGTATTTGACAGGCATACAGCTTGTAGAGGCAAAAGGATAAGAAGTAGTGCGAGGGTTTCAAGGCTTCTGCTATGACTAACAAACAGCCCCGCGTGCCCAAGTACCTACCCCACCACCTCACCTCCAAACACACACGTACTCTACCTGAATGAAGCAGCCGAACCACACACTCACACACACACACACACACACACACGAAACCGGACTAAACAACCGAACATGCTCGTAACTATGGTAACGTCTTGTTGATAATTGTCCATTAATTGGGACATGAACGCAAATGTCTAGATATTAACTCTGTACAAGGTCCTCGTCCTAGCTCATACATTTCATATACAATAATACATGAGGAGACTGCAAGAGAGGGGTGGGGGAAATTCTCTCTCTCTCTCTCTCTCTCTCTCTCTCTCTCTCTCTCTCTCTCTCTCTGTGATGGCTCCAAGGAGAGGAATGGGGGAATTGGGATCCCTAATAATGAGCCAAGCCCCCCTCAGCCCCCCCATTAATATTGCTATCAACATATATTTACCATCCATATTTCACTTTGATGACATTTTGTGAAGTCACATTTTATCCGTCCCCACCCATCCTTTCCCGCAAGGATAATTTTTTTGCACTGCCATGCACTGCTGTCTCGCTCTCTCGCTATGGTTAATCCAGGGGGGTGTGGGCTGAGGGAGCTGAAGCCCCACCAAATTTTTGTTTACTATGAGCGAGGATATATATATATATATATATATATATATATATATATATATATATATATATATATATATATATATATATATATATATATATATATATATATATATATATATATATATATATATATATATATATATATATATATATATATATATATATATATATATATATATATATATATATATATATATATATATATATATATATATATATATATATATATATATATATATATATATATATATATATATATATATATATATATATATATATATATATATATATATATATATATATATATATATATATATATATATATATATATATATATATATATATATATATATATATATATGTGTGTGTGTGTGTGTGTGTGTGTGTGTGTGTGTGTGTGTGTGTGTATGTGTGTGTGTGTGTGTGGTGCAAGGTAGCAGATATAGACGATATGGAACAATATTGTAATAATGACACTCGTACGTATTTGAACATAATCATGTGGCTCCATTGAGTGACACCAATGGTTAGAAAACAACGCTATGTGGGTCATATTAGCTAAATACAGTCGGCAGATGGCAGCTGAGCCAGCTCTACCCATATAATGACGTCACATCCAAGGGTGGACAGGTAGAAGCCTGGGCTCGTGAGGATTGGTGATTTTTAGTACGTAACGGAACTCATTTCAAAATTGACTTATAGAAAAAATTAAGACAAAATTGAAAGCTAGCTATTTAGTGACTTGTTAACCAGTTAAAGTATTACCTACAAAATCAAAACTTTTCCAGCCTATCTAGTTTTAAAGAATTATGTAAATTAAGTATGGAAAAGTGTTAAAACATCCTCACTTTTTGAAATAGTGAAATATCTAGCCATTTCGACTTAATACGTATATCAAAAAAATTACACCATATAACCGATCCTCTCAGGCATTCAACACTTACCTAGAACCAGAAAAAGAAGCATGAAAAATATAAATGTACAAAAATTCCATTAAAATCTTAACTCATTAAAAACTTGCAAAAGATGGCCATTTTCACTTAACGAATATTTAAACGCACTTTACAGAGTCTGAACTATCTTTTAAGGCATTCTACAACGAGCCAGACCATCAAACACAAACGTATACAAATAATACATAAATTATAGTTTACGTTTACTATGACTAAACCCCATTACAAAACCAACATATTTCACTCAATGACAGTGTGACACACTTAGAAGGGCATAAGCGATTCTATATCATAAAGGCCCATTTATAGCTTGAAATAAAATATCTCCAAATACTGAGATGGAAAATTTGACCGTTAAGATGGCCCTTACGCCACAAAGCACCACTAAACGCCACATATTTACCAAACAAAGACAAGGGAAACACTTCAACAGCAATGAAAGATTCAAACCCTAAAAACATAATACAAAAATCGAGGAATGAAATTAGGAAAAGATAAGAAAACGTTATTTTAACTACTGGGTGGACAAAGCTAAGTTGCAGTACCATCAGTGGACCAGCTACATGATGGGGTGGCAATCTTGCCTCTCATAACACCAAAAATAGGCTATATCGATATCATGTGATATATTGATGGGCAGGTGGCTCCACTATGAGCTGTTTGGCTTACAATGAGTGAAAAAATAAAGGCAATAATAGCTGATTATAGGGACGAGCTGCCTTTCTCTAAGGCCAAGCTGCCTGACTGCTTGTTCACCCTTCATTATCTGCCTAAATTTCCATCTTTTTCCCACTCTCACATGTTACGAAAACCTAAAAAAAATAATGCAACAAAATCAAAAGCTATCTTCATAACCAGTGATATCTGACAACAGGAGGAGGAGGAAGGGCTGTTGCATCATCCACGTCTCCGCCACCTGCTATCCCCAGACGTGCTTCCTCCTGCCCGCGCCACCCGACACTAGAATCGCGTGGCGCCCGTAAGAACACCGCGCACTGACCGGTGTCACATGCCAAAGTGTGACAGTGTTTAGTTGCGTCTTCTGTGCATGCGCGGCCCGGGAGCGAACGACAGACACTATATATTATGTCATGCCTATAGCTATGACAGAATGTGACAGATGATATTGTGTGAATTTAAACAATTCGATTTTTTTTTTTTTTTTTTAATATTACAGTAGCCATTGGCTTTCAGCATGTATCGGTGGAAAGACTAGTGCCTCACTATGGTAGAAAAAGAACCAAAGAGCAGAAATATCACTATTTGTTTGATATGGGTGGCCTAAAATATGCTGTGACTGAAAACAGCGTTAATATAGCTCATTCTTCAATGATACACTAAACATGGGTCTTGAAATGTATGTCATACCTTCTCCATAATCCCGTTGGATGCTTCCATGCCACTTTCATGTCACAGCAGGCCGCGGCGTCGTCTACTTCCGGATCGCGCATGCGCAGAAGACGCATCTAAGCACTGTCACAGCCTCACTATATCACGGGACACCGGTACCACCTTAGCGCGGTGCCCACTATAGCCATAAATAAATAAATAAATTCTTGGTTAAGTTAGATCCATAGTTAGGTTAAGCATTTCATTGTTTTAACATCCCCCCCCTGTATATTTTCAGTGTAAATTTTTGGTTGCACTGCCAAATTAATAAACCGTATATTATTATTATTATTATGACCAAGCAGCAAGGTGGATTGAAGTAAAGCTACCCCACCCTGCCAGCTGCCCACCATTACATCTTAATAAGTAGTGCTACTTGGTAGTGCTTAAGCTTGGTGCAGGAATAAGTGTGTGTGTTTCACTGTTTGATCTGCTGCAGTCTCTGACGAGACAGCCAGACGTTACCCTACGGAACGAGCTCAGAGCTCATTATTTCTGATCTTCGGATAGGCCTGAGACCAGGCGCATACCACACACCAGGACAATAAGGTCACAACTCCTCGATTTACATCCCGTACCTACTCACTGCTAGGTGAACAGGGGCTACACGTGAAAGGAGACACCCAAATATCTCCACCTGGCCGGGGAATCGAACCCCGGTCCTCCGGCTTGTGAAGCCAGCACTCTAACCACTGAGCTACCGGGTGTTTGTGATTAACTGTTTAATCTGCTGCAGTCTCTGATGAGACAGCCAGACATAACCCTATGGAACGAGCTCAGAGCTCATTATTTCCGATCTTCGGATAGGCCTCAAACCAGGCACACACCACACACCGAGACAACAAGATCACAACTCCTCAATTTACATCCCGTACCTACTCACTGCTAGGTGAACAGGGGCTACACGTGAAAGGAGACACACCCAAATATCTCCACCCAGCCGGGGAATCGAACCCCGGTCCTCTGGCTTGTGAAGCCAGCGCTTTAACCACTGAGCTACCGGGCCGTGTGTGTGTGTGTGTAATAGCAATAATAACATTGATAGTGGTGGTTGTGGTGGTGCTGTGGTAAATAGGCCTTTGTAATTTGTATAGTATGTATTTGTATGGTGTGATGGCTGGTCTGGTGATGGTGGTAGAGGTGGTGATTGTAGTGGTAACATCTCTGGTGGTGGTAATGTAGTGACGTGTGGTGTGGTGTGGTATGGTATGGTATGGTATGGTGGTGGTGGTGTGGTGTGGTTGAGGTACTTTGGTGTGATGGTGGTGATGGTACTGTGGTGTTATGGTGTGGTGAAGATGGTGATACTGTAGTACTGGGGGTGTTGTGTGTGTGTGTGTGTGTGTGTGTGAACAATTTTAACCATGTATGTGTGTATGTATAATAACTGTCAACTCTCTTGTTTACTCATTCCATCCTTCCATCTTTCCATCTCTATTATTCTTCCTACTGTCTTTTATATGTATATATATATATATATATATATATATATATATATATATATATATATATATATATATATATATATATATATATATATATATATATATATATATATATATATATATATATATATATATATATATATAAGTATTACTGTTTCAGATATCTCAAAACTTGTATGGATCTAAGAATGTTAGAGTGAATATATAAGAAGAGGAAACTGCCTTTCAAAAATGATATATTTGTCCTTATATAGCAAAACTAATCTAACTATTCAGTCATATTAATTAATTATTATCTTCTTGAGACTTAAATTAGTTGTGATTAGTGAACATATTGTTGACAGCTGGTCAGGTAAAGAAAAGCACTACTGGTCAGGTAAAGAAAAGCACAACGAAGATGTGCAGGGCAACCACTCTGGAAAGAAAAGAGGGATATTATCTTTAAGGAAAGGGAAGATAAATGCCACATTTCATACAAAACCTTTACTAATCTAATTTCCTGACTATTTACAAACTCTAGCTTGAGATGACTTCCTCTCACAAAATCGTACTTCAAAATAGAGGAAACATTTGACATTGAACAATATGAAGCACATTACAGCAAACATTTTCACTTACAAAAAAATATTGGCAACTTGTACAGAAGCTTTCACAGCCATCAGTGTGAACATTCTGAATAATCTTGCATTGCTGTTTAAAATTGTTCTCTTTTCATCTCTTAAAGGGACACAGGTTTCATACACTCTGGAGCCTCAAGAAATAGTAATACAAAATATAGGTCTCTATAGTAGAGTAGAGATGAAATGTGCATCTGTCCCAGAGTTTGGTCAGTCCAGTAGTGATGATGGGCTGCCAACAAGTAGCATATGGCTCACAGAACAGGGCAGGACATAGTTGGCTTCCCTGCTCACTACCTAAAGGCTTAAAAGGATTAGCAGTGAGAATATTAAAGAAAGATTAAGGCATCTTTTGGTTTATATATATATAGATATATATATACATGAAATGCAACACTGTAAAGACAGGACAAATCACAGAACATCCAATCTTCACCTACTGCTATATTTGTTACTGAAAATAATTTTCTTTATATATATATATTAAAATAATGAACTTTATAGTTGTGTGATGCCTTGACACAGAAATGAGTGGTGGGTTGCAAGAGAGCTAAGCAAGTGATCATGTAGCATTTGGCATGAAAGACTAAATCTGCACACATATTCACCCCATTAGTTTTCAATCTGAAGCTGAAAATTTCTGTCCTTCTGATCTGATACATTCTCTTTTGACATTTTTTTTGTCTCATTTTAGCAGACTAATTATATCTCTTTACACACACACACACACACACACACACACACACACACACACACACACACACACACACACAAATTTTTTTTTGTATATATAAGAAACAGGATGGATGACAAAATTACCAGCTCATGATATTCATAGGAAGAGGTTGCTGATTTCCTAACTCTTTCAATAATTGCCACTTAATGCAATTGATAAATAATCTCATGATGCTAATGTTTTTTTCTTTTTTTCCGAGAAATGACATTTCTGAGCTAGTCTTCATCTAGAAAAATGCCTTCCTCTTTTCTAAAATACTGCTCAAGATGAAGGCTTTTACATTACAAATTCCATCGCTTATAACAATGAAGAGTCTGACTTTCAGTGTGTGATAAGTGTTACCTATTTCAGAGAGCATTTTATCCTTCAACTGATTCAGGAGCCGTTCTCTCTTAAACTCAATTTGTGTGGTACGAGATGATGATGATTTTGTTACTGGTGGTGGTGGTGGTGGTGGTGGTGGTGGTGGTGGTGGTGGTGGTGGTGGTGGTGGTGGTGGTGATGATGATGATGATGATGATGATGATGATGATGATGATGATGATGATGATGATGATGATGGTGATGATAATGAGAAGTCTTATGGTATGAACACTCAATCCCTCTTGATGAGCCATTCATCACACTTGGGCCTTGACACAAAACAATGGCCTCTATCACTGGGTAACTGGTCTGTGACTAGAGAGCAATTCCATGTTTGAAAGAAAACAGTACAAGTATCCATGCAATGGCCAGGTAAGATTACATTGTCATACTCTTGCCTGAGTCCCTCCCACTGTACACAACACTTGTACAGTTAAGAAGCTGATATGGCCTTTTTATTTTCTACTATACCTACAGTGCATTTTTTAATATCTAAAATGTGATATATACACTACTTTGTGGTACCTGTGATACCTCAACACTTTTTCTCAAGTTATACACATTGCAAATAATCTTATCTTCCACATTCTACAATAGGTTAAATCCTCTAAAATAAAATAAAGATTTTAAGGTTCTAAAACTTTGTGATTCATGATTCCTATGTAGTTTTCCTTTTCATCAAGCTGTTCACATAGTGTGTCAGTTTCTATTTGTTTTTTTCATGGTGGTGTTACTTTTGCCTTCATAGATAGCACTAGTTTTCAAAGCATGGCTAACTGACTCTGCAGCAAAGGCATCAACAAATGAACAGAGATCTCTATGCATATTAAAGGTGTGCCTGACTAGTTGAAGTTCCTGCCAAGTATTGATGTTGCTGTACTCTGCTTGCCAAAGTGCTAAATGAATCTACATTTTTTTCTTTATAAAGTAGTGAAATTATTTCATCATATTTTATACAAAATCACTTAGAGGTCTAGCAAATACAAAAGATATACAATCTAATGACATAACAAATTACACACTTTCTTCTTATACTGTACTGATTTAGTAGACACTGTATGCATGTTTTTAAAATACTATACATTTCCAATGATATCAGGTTGATGGAAAAGGACGCTTCTAAACAGGGTATTATCTTTTCTCCATTTCAACATAAAGATATATTGACCTGAACTCTAGCTAAGATAATATTAAAGGAATCTCAAGAATACTTTTAAAGACAGCTTGCAATAATAATGTTTGTCATCCAAGAAGAACCTGCAGTGGTTAACAAATTGCTCAATTCCCTGTTTTACATCTATTTTCAAAATGTCTTGTGCATTCATATTCTGCTTGATATTCTCTCTCTCTCTCTCTCTCTCTCTCTCTCTCTCTCTCACACACACACACACACACACACACACACACACACACACACACACACACACACACACACACACAGAGATTAATCAATCAAATTAACTTTATAACAATAAATCTGCTTTCTCCCACACCCATTTTTGGTTATTTTTTTCAGCTTTTTCTTGAAACTGCACCGTGGCTGTGCTACTCATTCTCAGGTACCATTCTAAAGCTGCTAACTAAATATGAAGGATTACATACAGCCTCAAGTAATTTAAGAAGTAAAACAAAGAAAGGAATATAAGGACTGCAATTTGAATGGGACAGCTGTAGATTTCCCTGCTTTAACCACCCAACTGGAGGGAGATTCTGGAGGGCACAGCACTTTACTGATAAAGACAGACTGAAGAATGTTTAGGAATCATCTACTGATGCAGTAAAGGATGAGATCTTGTGTATAATTTCCTTGCCCGTTACAAGTGAGATCTAATATATTCTTTGCATTATTCTAAATGATTCATTGTGATATGAATTTTGCTCTTGCTGACACAGCAATTAATTAACCTCTAATACTAGTCACCTAGGACCACAGTAGCAGTACTGGGTCAGTAAACCTTGTGAACCACATGATTTTACTCAAACATGCTCTCAAAATCTTCAGGTACAAGAACAATGTATGCCTTAATAAGAATTAATTTCATGTCTAATAATTGTAATATACTTGAGTATCTCTCAAAGCTGTATTTTCCATTAAACTGCTTGCCCTATACATCTGTTTATATCTGATATGGGACTAAGAAGCTTACACTGTAAGAGAATCATATTTTGATATCTATAGTTACACAGTGGAACCTCAGTTACTGAATGCCTCCTTTTTCAAAACCATTTTTTAAAAAAAATTTGGATTCACAATTGCTTTAGTTGCCATACCGTAATTTGGTTCTCAAAGTTACTTGATTTCAAATACAAAAAGACAAAGCAAAAGTTGTCATTTATTATCATATTTCCATAATTTTTGTGTATTTGGAGGAGAAACAATATGTAAGACAATAATTCAATCTTTGAAATAAGGTAAATGCAATCCTGTTGAAAAGTCTCAATGTAAACAAACAGTTTTCCTGACACAGAAGTAATATCAAGTCATCACTGCTGCAAAAAGTGAATTTTTTCAGTAGGTTTTCCAAGCAGCAAGATAAATATTATAACATTGATTTTGGCAGTAAGTTGGATGCTCCTCCCTGTGTTACTCTATAAGGATTCCCTCACAATGTTAATGACAAGGAAAATATCTAGTTTGAAAAAAATCATTAAACGAATTCTGTGCCACTAAGTTAATTCATTGTCCTCTCTGGATGAATAATTTCTATGCTGGAAGTGCAGAGCTGCCATCTTGACAGTAGGAGTATTGGTTATCAGCTGCTAAGACAAGGTGCCTGGGTGTACGAGAATAGATTAATCCATTTTACAGTGATTCCTTTGGGAAAATAATTTCAATTTCTGGGCATTTTTGGATTTTGAAAGGCATTCATGAATTAATTAAGTTCAAGAATCAAAGTTCCACTGTTTAACATTTTAAGGCTTATTAATAAGAATAGGCAAGTTTCTGTTTCATGACAGCACCATCTGCAGCTTCCCTCATTAATATAACTGCTTCTTGCTGTTCCTTCTTTGTTCTGTTTATGGAAATGCTTTCCCATCTCAATCACTCTGCTTTTCACATGTTTTCTCTTCAAGCAGAATAATTTCATGACAGCAGAGTATTCTATATATTAAATATAACTGATTTATTCAGTGTCTACCTTAAAAACCACACACTATAGAAAAAAGGTAGATTTAATTAGGTAAAATTGTTAGATCCCCACGTCTTGTACATAAAATGTAAAATCTTGTATATAGACAATTATTTCATAACACATGCTACTAGTGTGCTCCATGACTCCCAGTCGTCACACTACGGACTTCTCTACAACAGTAGTTGGTCATGCATGCTGTGAGAACACCGGATCCTACTTTATAAATCTGTCAGTTCAATTTCATAGCTTAAATATGATGCAATAATATCAATTAGCATTATTATAACATTAATGGAGCATCATTGTGGTAAAATACTTCTGTTACTTTAACATTATATGGCATGAAAACTTGTGGCAGTGGTCCTACACTCAACTGGTAGAATACTATATGCTGGGCATGGTTCGTTGCTTGAAAAGTTACTGTAAATAGCTCACCTGTAAATACAAATACACAAATAATAAATACTATACAAGCAGTGAAGTGAGAGTTAGTGACAGCTTGTGGATTGCCCTGCCCACCTCACTAAAAGCTTGATGTCCTTGGCTGCCTAGCTCACACAATGGCTTCCTCAGTCATACTTCTCAGCCACCGGCAGCCTCACAACACGTAGTTGGTTCCCATAGTCACAAACGATGGTGTCTGCCACAGGCATCAAGTGGCGGATGAAGACACTTTCATCACGGTCACCCAAACGGACAACACGCACTGGTGTACCCGAAGTTATGTCCCATACTGTTAAGGAACCCTGTGGAATACCACCAGATCACCAGATGAATCTCAATCTGTACCATGCAGTAAATGAAGCAATATAACACAAATACTACTACTTCACAGCTCTATGGAGAATATCCTTGCTTGCCACTTGACAGACATACAGCAGGTCCCAATCCCTCTAAGATTACCAAGATTTTCTCACAGAAGATGAATAATTACAAGCCACCTTAAGCAAGGGGACTGAGTATATGGCTTGTGTTAGGTCTCCAACTACTTTGTGGAGAATGGCAAGGTATGAAATGGGGGGATCACAAGTGATAAAGACCATAGTGAGTTACACACACAAAGATGCACACATACACACACACATACAAAGTTCCTCTTCTACATTACTATAAAGAAAGATCTAAATAAATTGGACAACATGGAGTTCAAGCAATTAAAAATAAATAAACAATAAATGAATAAACAAATACATAAATAAATAGAAATTAATAAAAAATCCATTATAAATATTATGTTTGCAATTTTTTTTTTATGCTATTATACATTAAGCCAGATTACATACCAAATGTTTCAGAGTTTTATCAACAGCAGGCAAAAATTAAGATAAGCAATTAATACTTTTTGAATTAATTTCCAATTATTTCAATTTTTCATTATGTCAACGCACCTGTCTGCTAGTGATGAGAAGCTTGTTGGTGAGCATGACCATACTGGTGCAGTACATCTGTGTCTGTAATGAAATAGCTAAAATTATATAAGTATCAACACAACCTAAGCACTAATACATCTAAGAACATACATCAATAAACATTTAAGATGTCTATATGTAGAAATGACAATGATCTGATAGAGATGGACATGTGATCTCAATTCCCAGGCATGACTTCACACACATACCATCTGGAGGGTGTTTAGAAGGTGACCTTGGAAGCGTTCCCACACACACAGTTTGTCATCCTCTCCTAAGGAAAGAATGTAACTGGTAGTGCAGGTTAGGGTGGTAATGGCCCCATGATGTGCCTGAACACTGCAAAACAAACAAAAAAATACTTACATTCAATCCACAATTGTAACACTACAAATAAAATACTAGTGGGCATGGTAAATGGATCTCATCACCACAATTTTGTTTATGGTCTTATTTATGTTTAAAGGACTGGAAGGCTTAATTCTCTCTTTCTCTGTGATTTAAGCAGCAATGCCCAAATAAGACAGACCTGGCAGAGCAACAACCTCCACCTTCTCCCTTTAGCACACTACCTTATAATATGTTGAAACCCATTCCCTACTGCTAGCACCTCTTTCACATTTTCATCTACTTTTTTTTATCATCAAAATCCTTAGTTTCACTCATATACACATTTTCCACCATCTCTCCACTCATCATTTCAGTAATTCTTAACACATTCAATCACTCAACACTTCGTTTCATTTTTCATGCATTTCAATGTTGAATCTGCTTTCAATACTCTGCTTCACTCTCATACCATATTAATCCAGATAACCAAAAACGGTAACTCTTTTTTACATTATGCAATCTTGACTTCTACACCTAGTTCTTTGAAATTAGTACTGATAATGCATTCTTAATCTACTGACCAATGTCTAACAAATATAAAACCTAGAACACATCAATGAATAAAAAAATTTCTTATAAATATCAGTATTATTATAAAATAAAGTAAGCAAATAAAGTCCATAACTCACCTGTACACACAAGCCCCTGTCACAACATCCCAAACACACAACATGCCATCCTGGGAACCACTACCAATGATGGCTCCCACACCAAGGTCCACAGCCACCTCCACCTCGCTGCCCAGTGCCTCAAGGCTGCCCCCGTCCACAAAAACAGACGTGATGGGACCACAATGGCCATGTAAGGTGAACAACGCACTGCCGTCAACCATACTAAACACCTGGAGCATACCAAGGTAGAATAAATAATGCAAGAAAAACCATGGTGTATGAGTACACATGTTGAACCACATATATACGACAAGAATTAAAGTTATGTGCAGATTATCACTATTACGTAGATATTAATTTTAACTTTCACTAGAGTGCTCTTCTCATACCTCCCTTTTTTTCTCTTTTTTTCCAAACTTCATCACATGACTTCTTTGGGCAAATTACTGAAAAATACTTCCACAACCACAAAATTCATCAAGTTTCAGATATCCTTATCTTAATGATTTTTTCTTTTTGTTAAATTCAATTTTCACACACACACACACACACACACCTTGAGAGTATGGTCATGGGCTCCAGTGATGAGACGAGTGCGGTCACATGTCATAACAGTGATGGGTTGCTGGTGTGCTCGCATGCCTGCATACCGCACAAGCCGCAGTGGCTCATCATAACTAAAGGTCCAGCCGCTACCACTGCCACCACGACTGTGGCCTGGGTGGGAAGAAGAAATACTTAGTAACATGTTCCCATAACTATGGCACAAACAAACAATACCTGGATGACTTTCTGTGTATGTGAAATGTGGCATCTGATGAGAAACAGAAGCAAACATCTTGTTCACTGTCATCAATTGTAGCATTGCCAACACACACACACACACACACACACACAGAGACACACACAGAGAGAGAGAGAGAGAGAGAGAGAGAGAGAGAGAGAGAGAGAGAGAGAGAGAGAGAGAGAGAGAGAGAGAGAGAGATAACATGGGACTAATGTAATAGAAGAGGGCATGAAGTGTATATTAAATAGGAATAGGCAAAATACATGTAATTGACACTGTTAGCAACAACTAAATTTGCTTCCATATCTTCTTTCAAAAGCATATTATAATGAAGCATTTTTCCATGAAATATTGAAGATTAATGAATCTGAAAATTCCTTCAGTATTAGTAATAGCTATTAGTTACATGCCATCAAATGAAAATTGTGCTTTAACAAGAAATATCCTAAATGAGTATGGGAGTTGTACTAATTTACTTAGTGCTTACACATGAAAATCACAGTTTTATGACCTTTTTTCTGATGTGATTCCAAAGTATTTGGGATATTTAACTATGGCCTTAGTTATTCAATTACTGTTCAGCACATACATGTGGATGGACAGAGATAAACTGCCAGACAGAGCCATGGTTACCTGGCCGCAGCGACTGCCGGAACTGGTGAGGAACATTATCAAAATGTTGGTGGTGCAGTGGTGATGCAGTGGGAGCTGCAGTGGGAGTGCCTGAAGGTGTGACAGTAGTTGTGGCCTCAAGCTGCAGCATGTCTACAACACCAGACAGCCGTGCTACCATCACACGGTTCCCAGACATCCGCATGGAGGTGACACCACCAGCCCTGGCCCTATCTTCATATACACACTGTGGCAAAATACATATGTATGTAGAACAATAAACTATAAATCCTAAGTCAAGCATTTATGTAGTTAAATCTCATGAGACCAACACTGCTCTATCAAGAGTGAAGACTAACCTTGAGCAAGCAGCTGTACATATCCCAGACTTCCACCCTGCCTGAGCCACAACCAACCAATACCAATGCATTCTGGCACTCCAGGCACCAAATTGGAGGCACCTCCTCCCACTCTAGAGACACTTGTCCAAGGAGAGCTTGTGCAGAGATGCTGCCTGAACTTAAGTTTCTGCCATCTCTGCCAGTTCCTAAATGCTCAGTAGAAGAGGTGGAGTGGGGCAAAAGGCAACGCCCTGGCTGCTCTCCACAGTCTGAAGTCTTCCTAGCACACCTTTGCCTGTGTTCCTCCTCTTCACGCAACACCTTGCGGTGCTCTTGGTAGAACTTCTCAAAGTGGCTGAAGGGACTACTGCCAGGGGAATCAGTTGCTGGACTGCTTCGATGGAAGTGAAGGTCAATAGCTGGAGTGAGATCAGGGAAGGCATGGAAGAGACCACTGGACTGACTTTTAGTCATTTCTTGCATGTCTGAAGCTTCTTGATCACTATCCTCCTCCTCTCCCAGTGGCCCACAGCTGCACAAGCTGACACTACTAAGAAAAATAAATGTCTTAATACAACACAAGGCAAACAATTATTCCATATATCAATATGCATTAAACTTCTATGCTAACTTCAAGTCTACATTGTAATCATATACTATAAACATTTCTTAATAAAAAGGATAGAGAAGAAATCAATGAAAACACATGCTAAACCAATGACATATACAATATAAAAGTAAAAAGAAAATCAAAATCAAAACAGGAAGGTCAACAAAAATGACAGATAGCATTTAATTTAGTTTGGGAAGAGGCTGTGACAAAAATGGCTGTGAAAAGGAAAATACAACTGAATGAAAAGTAAAAACACACAGCACCTCCTTTCATTGTCAACACTGGCTCTCTGCATGTAGCTGCAGTCACCTGGCTGTGAACGAGGCGAGCCAGACTCATAATCAGAATGAACCTCCTCTCCCTCATCTGGAGAACCCTCACGTTGCCCAGGCTTAGGTTGGCTTAAGAGAAAATTATAAACGCTGGTAATATTTCTTTGGTTTTGATACAGACAATCTGATTTGTTCATATAATCAGAGAAATTACTAGGCAGAGACTGTCATAAACCCTAGTTGAGTGACTGACCTGTGTCGGTTGATACTGGCAAGACACTCCCCAGTGCTGGGATCCCACACCCGGATGACACCTGCCAGACAGGATGACACCAACACCTGCCCGTCTGTACACATGCATTCCACATCATACGGGTGGCCAGCTAGCACCAGTGGCAAGGCATCACCAATGATCTGAAGTGGAGCAGGGTGAGCTATGAACACAACTTTGGTTTCCATGAGTATTTAGTGTGCACCATCATGTTCAAGAACTGTCCATCAGGTGAACACTATTACCAGAAAACAGTGGGAAGAGGGAATGAGCCTTAATGATATCTGAAGTGAACAGAAACTGTCTATGTTTGGCTACTCATACTTTGGAGAACGTTTAGTGGAACAATATTCTATTACACCTTCCTAATAAACCAAGGCAAATGTTCATCATGGAGAAAAGCTATCACTGTGACAGAACAGATGATATCATTAATAGATCTAAACTGGCAAAACCCTAGTTTTTGGAATAGAAAAATGGAAAAGTATATGGACAGAAAAAAAAAAAAAAAAATGCATGTGAGCACTGCTTTAAAACTTTGTCAGTCTTTGCTCAGTGAACAAGTAGGATCTGGTAAGACCATTTGCTTCCACATCTATTTCACTGATTACTGTACTCATATCATCATCCTATTACTGCTTGATAAAACAACAATGTTTGCTCAACAAACAGCACTTAAAGGAGAAGGTATGCCTTATAAAGAAAATAAAATAATAAAGACATAACTTTGGTTTTAAACTTATATTATAAAATTGAATAAATGAAAAACTGAATTTAGATTATACTCTCCACAGCACAACCATGACTGACTGCAAAAGTAGAATTTTAACATTAATCATAGCAAACTGTTAAGGGGGACTAAGGAACAGAAGAATTCTCAGACACACCTCTACTGTACCAATTAATTCTCAATCAGTTAAAATGCTTGACAAAGCTACCCTCAAACACTGCACTTCCACTCTTGCATCTTTCCCAAGCCAAGTTACCTGTGATGACTCATCCCGGTGGCCTTCCTGGCCCCACCAGGAGGCCCGCCATTCAGCATAGTTCCTGGAGCAGACACAATGATAGAAGGCAACCATGGCATACACCAAAACCAGAAGTGCTGGAATCACTAACACAGCAGTCACCAGCAGCTCCCCGGTGGATGACGGCACAAAGGCTGACTCTCCCTGCCAAGAAGCTTCATCCTCATCTTCCTCTGAGCTCTCTGTTGGTGACAGAACAAGATTTTTGTTTTCTTTTTAAGTCCTATCTGCAAGTATCACTTCCATCAAAACAATGGTTAAGAAAATGTCCATTTCCATTTCATGTAAAAACAAATCAGAAAAAGTATATCCTCTCGTGATCTAACTGGATTTCAATACAAGCTGCTAAATATAAGACAAGCATTTACAGGGAAAGTCACATCATTTCTTAATAATCAGCATAATGCCAAGATTTTACTTCTATGAAATGTTAGCCTATACTGAAATTATCACTTTATTAAAGTCCATAGCTTGATATAAAATGATGAGAGAGAGAGAGAGAGAGAGAGAGAGAGAGAGAGAGAGAGAGAGAGAGAGAGAGAGAGAGAGAGAGAGAGAGAGAGAGAGAGAGAGAGAGAGTGTTTCCACATAGTTAATCATCATGAGAATTTAATAAGAATTTCCACATATTTGTCTGTTCATTTGCTTTTGCAATACAATTTAAAAAATGCAGAGACTATGGACACCCTGTACAGTACAAGGAGGCCATTAATCACATGTAATCATAACACCTTAATGGTTCAAATCACAGAACAACACAGGAATGTTTTAATTTTGATCTTTTCTCTCACATGAGGGTAAGATGATGCTACAAAAAGAATAGAAGAAAAAGGTTTTTGTTGTTGTGTATGTCCATTACTCACCATGCTGCAGCATCCAGGGACTTCGGTTAGGATCAGTGGGATTGTGTACTTCCTGTGCTTCCTCTGGGGTGACAGGAAGAGACAGTAAGATGGGAGGTAAAAAACTGAGGTAGTGACCAGTAATGCTCATGTTGTAATAACTAAACAGGGTTGGCCAGTGAGAGTGTGGAAGGCGGCGCAGCAGTGAGCGGGTGCGGTGCTTCAAGAGCTTGAGGCCATTGTCCTGGCCTGCCGCACTACCATTTGATGTTGATGAGGGAGGTGTTGAAGGCTGTGAGGCAGGGCTGGATGGTGGCTGGGTCTGGCTAGTGCTGGGTGGAAAGGACTGTTGGTACAATTGGGTACTTCTGTTGGTGAGTGAGAAGATAACAGAAGGAAGGTCCCTTGGGTGGCGTAGGTTCTCAGCTGGCTCAGAGAAGTGTTCAATGAGGCCTGAGCTATACACCATAAATGCAATCCACCCCACAAATACACACATGAACATTCGTTGAAACATGCGCTTTTTAGCCAAAAAGTAAGCCACCCTTAACCTCTTAGGCATAGTTTCAGGTCCCCGGGGCTTAGTCTGGGGTCGAGCCACACGATCTTGACCATTGCAATCGACAGAAGTCCCTGATGGGGCAGTTCGACGATGTAAATTAGGCACAGAAGTTCCACATGGACCAGGGGTACCAGGTAGGATCCTGAGACCTGAAGTAGGGCCAGGTGGCTGGTAACGGAACAGTGGATTGACAGAGGGCACCACACTGTTTACTACAGGAGGTCTGCGCTGATCTTCCGAATCCTGATAGCGGTGCAAATCAATGGATAGTACTGCAGTCAAGAAAATTAGCTGAGTGGAAAGGTCACACAGCAGCACTACAGAACCATAGATGCAAAATTCTTGTACTAAGGGAATGAAAAGAAAGAAGGACACAGTGACAATAGTTATCATGGTGAGGAAATATTTGGTGATCGTCCATCCCTCCCGTGCCAGACCCTGGGCCACCCTAATCTTGGTATCGAGATGAGCTGGGGTCTGCAAAACGGCACGCATCAAGGCCATGCTATTCTCAAACCCTATAAGACCAGCCAGCACTGGATATACAAATTTTCCTTTGCTGTGCAGAGGTCGTAGCCCAAAATAGGCACAGCAGCCTACTGAGACACAGAGAGAGGCAATGAGGGTGGCCTGTACACTGATGGCCATCCCCAACTTGCTCTTGAACATATCCATCTTCAGAATGGAAAAGTAGATAGACACAAATAGAACACAGTAAAAGATGATGAGGAGGAACTCCCACAGTGAGAGGCGGGAAGGAAAGTAAACATGGGTCATCTCTTCCCGCCCCGGCTGGACTGGTTGGTGAAGCGGATACCTTGATGTCAACTCGTGCTCCAGGCCACGCACAAACCTGCAGATATAAGATATGCTCAGATGTGATTTATGGAAAACCATTGTCATAAGATGTATAACTGAGAAAAACAAAATGAAGAATTGTGTTAACAGTTATGCAATATTCATAGGGAGGGCTATCCATTAGTAATACAGAGGATTTTTCATAATAAATAACTGTGAACAGCATTACAATGCAAACACTCATAAAAGAAAAACTTCCTCAAAATGCACACCACATTGCTGCACTGATATCAAGGTTTATCATGATTACAGGTTCTTTAACAAAAATGTACACAAAATGAAGAGATACATATTTCATACTTAAGAAGGGGAGACTACTCTACAGTATGGATGGTTGGTGGTACAAGACAGCGGGAAATTTTTTTTCAATTATGAATACCAGGCTATAGTCTGAGATACAAGTTATCTTCCTTATGGCAAAACAGTCCTACCTCACTCCCCCCTTGGCCCATCATCTTGTAGTGACAACACAAGTGTACCATAAAAATATACTTTGTGAATAAAATTGTGCACCAACAAGAAAGCCACTACTGGTCGTTTCCTGAACCAGATACCACCAAGTTCATACAAACAAAACACACCATGATCTCTACCACTTGACCCAGTAAAGCAGCAAAGGTGGTTACTCACTCCTCGTTGTAATGCTTCAGTGCCAGCGTAGCAGCATAGGTGATGACGCGCTCAGGATTCCTGCTTCTCCTGAAACCAATTTCTCGGGAGGGCACCCCAAACAGGATATCTGCTACATTGGTCTGCCCTTCATAGCTAGCCTGGAAGGGGAGGCAAGGTCAATTTTGTGCTTAAGTAATTCTTATTTCTTTTATTTTTTCCCTTTATGTAGGAGGGACACTTGCTGTTTTTCTCACCACCCAGCTGCTAATTCTATACACAGGCCTCGTCCAACCATGGAGTATGCTTCACATGTATGGGAGGTTCCATTTCCACTCAGACTACTCTTTAGGCATGGTGGAATCAAAAGCTTTTCATTTTATCAAATCCCCTCTCTCTAACTGACTGTCTACATTCATCTCTTGCTACTTCCTACTGCTATTTTCATCCTAACTGCTCTTCTTGTCTTGCTAACTGCATGCCTTTCCTCCTCCTGTTCATTCTCTCAGCACTGTTTTGTCCATCTCTCTGATATCTAGGGCAGAGCATAGAGTTAATCCATATTTAATCTAAAAGTCAAGTGTTATCACTTTTCTTTATCATATAGAGAAACTCACCATGAGAGAGTTGACTGTGAGGAGGACACTGGGATCCTGAAGGAAAGAATGTAGGTTGCGGGACCACAGATCAGCAGGAGATAACATGAGGCAGTTGTAGTGAGGGAGCACCTGACCAGCTGACTGCATCTTTTTGACCACACCTTCAATGAGCAGACACTCACTACCCAGTGTCACACTCTCACTGCAACAGGGGATGGAATGACATTAAGGGATAGGTTAGGAGGTACTCTTATCCCCCCCCTTCTCTCTCTCTCTCTCTCTCTCTCTCTCTCTCTCTCTCTCTCTCTCTCTCTCTCTCTAATGTTAAGCTTACTTGTGATGGAGGTGATAATTGCTGATGGTCTGTGCCAAGTGGAACACGGAGGAAAGTGGTCCCCGATAGCTGTCACTGATGGTGAGGCCTTCCTGCCATGGCACCACCCCACTTTTCACCACAATCTGGAAATATTTACATCTTTACAATGACAATCTACAGTAAACCTATTCTTTGGTCACCTATGTGATTGTATACCTATAAAGATTTATCTTATTTCTTCCTTCCAAAGGAATCCTTCCAAAAACCCTTAATAAGGGTCTTCACCTTCACTTATTCTTACAAAACAACCTCAGTTCAGTCCAGTAAGTCCCCACCTGAAGTATGTAGGCACGAGGAGGACCCTGGTACCAAAGAGGGGTCGGGGTTGGGGATGGATCAAGCCGGATGCCTCCCTCTGGGGCTGGAGGAGGCACACTATAGTTGAAAAGTGAAGTCACATATTCCTGGGGCAGGTAACCAGGGAGAGGCAGGTGCCACAGAGGGGTGCTGGTGGAGGCAGATATGCATTAGCTTATTTTTCCAAAGACATCTGCTCAAATGTTAGAAACACTAAATCAAGCCATTTAACTACCCAGCTTTATCTTAACCTATAGACTGCCATCAATATTTCTAGACATGACAGGGTAACCTTGGTTAGGTTACTATCTTGCATTGAAAATACAAACACTACTAAAGCATAGTACAACACCTACCACAGGATGAGGAAGGAGGTGAAGGCGAGGAAGATGACTTTCTTGGGATGTGTGGCCACCAGCAAGCCATAACGGTAATAACCCTGAGCCACCATGTCAGGTAGGGCACCAGATGGCCCTCCTCCACCATCCTCAGCCATCTCATGCACTCCTTAGATCTCCACACAGTCTAAGGAATAAACAACAGGTTGAAAGTTGATAAAAACTATACAGCTTACCCACAAAATACATAATCTTTTAGAAGGACAAAGTCTTTGTTTAGATTAGTTGGTGTTGGTTATCAAGTGGTAGGTCACCAAACTGAATGTTGAAGTTTTCTTTCAAGCTCTACAAGTGGCTTCCAAACTTTTCCTAAGCGAGTGCCACTTGGAGGTACCATACAGTCTCTGCATATCACCTGGTTCCAAAAAAACTCAATTCCATCAAATATCTTTATATTCACAAGTAGAACACACAAATGGACTAACAACAAGGAACACAACTAAGTTTAATATGAGGGATGCATCTATTTCTTCTCCAACAGCTAAATGCCATATTATTTTGTGAAATTTTTAGAAATCAATCAATTTAATTTTACTAAAAATTGCACATGATCCCGAAAGTGTCCACGTACCACCTGGAAGGCCTTTGTGTACCTCTAGTGGTACATGCACCACAGGTTTGGAACCACTACTCTATACACACCATTCTCACACACATGAGAGAGAGAGAGAGAGAGAGAGAGAGAGAGAGAGAGAGAGAGAGAGAGAGAGAGAGAGAGAGAGAGAGAGAGAGAGAGAGAGAGAGAGAGAGAGAGAGAGAGAGAGAGCTGGCAATCTCCACACTAAACTAGTAACAATCTATGCCACCACTATTCACTATTCCCACATGCATTAATCCTTAACTCCAGTCCTTCATCCATGCCCTCAGAGAACCTCATCCATACAATAACATCCAGCTCCCCACCATCGTGCTCCATCTCACACAGCAAAGACTACCTGGCCAGCAAAGTTATCCACAATTGGGTTCCCAGCTGTGCCAGCCTTAGTGGTGCCATTTTATTATTTTTAATGTAAAAGGGCTACTGATCAAGGGCACAAACACATACATGTATATGAATATAAAAGAAATTGAGGAAAAATTATATATATATATATATATATATATATATATATATATATATATATATATATATATATATATATATATATATATATATATATATATACACACACACACACACACACACACACACACACACACACACACATATATATATATATATATATATATATATATATATATATATATATATATATATATATATATATATATATATATATATATATATATACGATACAGGAGAGAAGACCCACAAAGGGCGGTTATCTTCATTATATCCACTTCACAACATTTAGGAAAGTACATATCCATCTTCAGGTACAAAAGGGCTGTAAAATCACGTAAAAGCGTTAAAAAAATGACCAGACGCAGTGGTCCTACTACTTGCTCCTCCAACAGGTAAGTGGGGAGGGCGACTGGCTTACCAGTATTTATAGGCTCCTACTCACAAAATGGCAAAATCTAATTGGTACAATAAGAATTTCCTATCCAATACAAAATAACGTACAAAATTCTAATCTGTCATAGCTAATGCACAAAAAGAGAAAAATTCAAAGGTATGATGTACAACAGTTAGTCTATTACAGAAATATTTTAGTCTGAACGAAATACTCAATGCTGATTGGTTGAAACAAAGTACGTATACGAACCTCCGACTCCTAACTATGTTATAATGACCCTATCTCACCATTATAACATAGTTAGGAGTCGGAGGTTCGTATACGTACTTTGTTTCAACCAATCAGCATTGAGTATTTCGTTCAGACTAAAATATTTCTGTAATAGACTAACTGTTGTACATCATACCTTGAATTTTTCTTTTGTGCATTAGCTATGACAGATTAGAATTTTGTACGTTATTTTGTATTGATAGGAAATTTATTGTACCAATTAGATTTTGCCATTTTGTGAGTAGGAGCCTATAAATACTGGTAAGCCAGTCGCCTCCCACTTACCTGTTGGAGGAGCAAGTAGTAGGACCACTGCGCTGGTCATTTTTTTAACGCTTTACGGTGATTTTACAGCCCCTTTGTACCTGAAGATGGGATATGTACTTTCAAACGTGTGAAGTGGATATAATGAAGATAACCGCCTTTGTGGGTCTTCTCTCCTGTATCGTACATATAGACGCCTGTTTTCAAGTCATATATATATATATATATATATATATATATATATATATATATATATATATATATATATATATATATGGACAAACAGACATACATAGATTGATGGAGAAGGCTAGATCCTCTACCTGGGCAGCTTTAAGTTCCCATCCAGCATGTTGAACTAAATGTTAATTAAGCATCTGTCATAACTAGTGGTCATCTTATTCCTTTTCCATCTTAAGTGGAATAAAATAGGAGTGATTACAAGAGGATGTCAGCAACTCTCTGAGATAAGGAGCTAAATAATCAGTCTTGTTGAGCAGGGGAAGTACGTACAAGGTTAAAAAAAAGTTTGTAGTGTCATTCAGTGTCTTCTCAGTGCTGATAACAAGGACTATAGGTTAATATGCAGAATATAAGTGTTGCAGAGACACCTAAGTTACTAAGCACCAAAATTACTTGCCTTCCACTCACTGTCTAAGCAAAGAACCATCTAGAAAGTTTTCAACAGGTACAAAATCTCATTTCCATCATTACTACCACTACCATAAATATACAATTACATGGAGAACTTTTCCATCAATTCAAAATACCCTAACATTGTTCAATCATCCACAGATGTCAAGTGAAGATACATGCTTTAGGAATCAAGGCAAAAAGTTATATAATTTTAGACTACATGCCGAATGCTTAGGTTCTCATCACTGTTGCATAGCCTATGCTGTAATAATTCATGTTTAGATTTTTTCTTTTTAATATAGGAAAGACACTGGAAAGGTCAACAAAAATTGCTGTAAAAAAAAACACCCATTGATGTGCCAGGTCCACACGGAGCTGAGTGTCAGCCAAAGCAAGAGAATAAGCATCTTGATACTTCCCTCTTGAAAAAGTTCAAATCATAGGAAGCTGGAAATCATAAGTAGACAGAGAGTTGAGTTTGCTAGAGAAAGGAATAACTGATTAGGAATATTAGTAACTCTTGCATTAGAGAGATGGAAAGATGAGGTCATAGGAGGAGGGGAGGCATACAGTTAAAAAGATCAGAAGAGCAGTTGGCATGAAAACATCAGCAGAGGACAGCAAGACATGCAACACTGCAGCGACAAAAAAGAGGCTGAAGACAGTGCAGAGAAGTTGATAAGACAAGAAACTTTAGATTCCACCCCGTCTAAAAGAGCTAAATGAGTGAAACCTGCCCAATTCATGTGGACCATACTCCATGTATGGACAGATAAGTTCATTGTACAGAGTTAGCAATTGGGAAGGGAGAGGGAGGATGAGAAAAATTGGCAGAGACAACTCAAAGCACCAAACTTGATATAAGCTGTTTTAGCTAAAATGAGATTTGAAGTGTCCAGTTTAGATTATAGGTAAAAGAATGTTCAGTGTAGAAATGATGGAGGGCTGAGTGTTAGTGAAAAATGAAGGGATAGTAGTCTAGGGGTAGTAGGTTGTGTGGGGTTGATAAATGGAGGAATTGAATTTTTTGTCGTATTTGAAAAGACATGGAAAAGCGCAGGGTGGTATCATCAGTATAGCAGTGGAAAGAACAAGAAGTTTGATTTAGAACAGGGGTTCTCAACCTGGGGTACGCATACCCCCAGGGGTACTTGAGAGGAATTTTGGGGGTACGTGGCAGGTTTCTCAAAATACTTCAGCTTTGAATAACTGCAAATTTGTTTATAGTATACAATGTGGCCTACATGTGCTAGGCTGGATGTGTCCTTCACTAGAACCAGGACACGTTAACAACGTTAATAAGGAAACTCTTGGAGTTATATCACTTGAGACGAAGCTCTCTTGGATTACAGTTGCCACACAACCTTGCAAACCTATAATATTTGTTCCGATTTATTATTTTATATGTTATTCACACACACAGTGACTTATTTATCACTATCATTAGTTACAAGTTGCAACTAGCTTGAAGCAACACTAGTTCACTGCCATAATGATCGAAAATTGTCTGATATAGTTCCTTTTTGGTAAATGTATTGAATCTAAGTCACATATAGTGTCTCCCTGTGAGGTACCAGTTCCTATCGACACTACCTCATAGAAACATACTAATATTAATTAAAAATTTTGTCTGCTCCACATATATAACACAAATTAAACTTAATAAACTAAGTCAATAAACCATGCATTTATTCTTACCCTTCCTGATGCTGCATTGTGGGAAAGGGGTACGTGATCAATACTGAAAGACTTTGAGGGGTACATAAGATTAAAAAGGTTGAGAACCCCTGATTTAGATCATTGATAAATAATAAGAGAGTGGGTGACACAACAGAACCCTGAGGAACACCACAGTTACTAGATTTAGGAAAAGAACAATGACTTTGACTTTATAAGTATAAATGGTCATGTCACATTGTACTTAGGTCATAAGTTGATGAGCCATTGCATTCTATTTCATGAGACTAATAAGGTAAGAACACCAGGTAACAATGTAAAGAAAAAGTTCCACATGTTTCCAAAGCTACAAGACCTTATGCATCTCCATCACCATGAGAATGTCTTCACCTACCGGTAAGGAAGATTGGCGCAATTTTTTGGGGTGCTTAATTGGGTTAGGTCTGGGAGGGCATAAACCTCCCAGCCCGGATAGGTTAGGTTGAAAATAAAATTGTAATATTAAGTGAAACTCCCGTAAGCATTCCAATACCCATATTCGGTTGATTTCTTGTCCCACACCTAAAACCACAAATTACCCAAGTGCCCCCAAGGTTGTTTGGGAAGGGGGCATGAGGGGGATAGAGGAATGCAGACACATCATAAATTTTTACTAAATTATCTAATTGTAAATGAAGACAATGTGAATTTTTACTAACATACCAGTGTTTTATAACACTATTCTACACCACTGTGGATAAAAAAAAATATATATAAAATAAATAAATAAATACTTAGCAGTGATCCATGAAACCTGGTTCGTGCGTTGGCCAATGCTGCACTACTGTAACACTCCATGTAATGGCCCACCAACCAGTCTGGTCAGGTGGGCCACAGAGCCAAGCATCGTCAGTCACACCTGCACCAACTTGGATACTTTTTCATGCACTTCACTTACATCATAAGGTAGTGATGAGCTGGAAACATGCACACCTGTCACTGACGGTTCTGGCCAGCCCGAGTTACCATGGCCAGTCAGTGTCTGTGTGGCCAACGCAATTCCGTGGCCACCAGCAAAAGTTATTTACTTCACACTTTGCTGGCATTCACTACAAGGCGAAACACTTGCAAAGCATCATGAGTCACTGCCGAATAGAGATCGTTATGTGCAGCCCGCCTAAGCATTAGGCCAGAGTGCTGGGGTGGCCAAGGTGAGTCACGGGCCAGCAGTAGCCAGCGCGGGCCACCACAAGCACCCTGGACTAGCGTGTCACGGCAGCACTCACTGGCACGCATCCAGGGCTAATCGCCGCTAACCATCTCAGGTTTCCACCGTACTGGCGATGCTAAACCAAGCACGCAGCGTCACACGACCCTCGGCAGACGAACCTCTGCTATGACCACCACCATCACCGCCGCCAGGGATACCACCTCCTCCCTCCCTCCCTCCTATACCCTTCTCCCTCTCCCCCAAAGAGCTTCCATTCACATCGCAAAAAGACTGTTGAGTAAGAAATCATCCCAAGATAGAGTGTACGAATGAAGGCATGTGTTTGATCAAGAAATCAAGAACACACCATGACGGTAACACATGATATGACGCAATGGCGATAACCTGCTGATTTTCAAATAAAATATGTAACCAATTTAGTAATTAAGCACTTAAGACAAATAATATCTTCATTGACATACCTGATTTTAAGTACACACAATGAGACGTTTATTTGACTTAATGAATATTCGGTAGGAAAGTATTGTATAGTTACGTAGTGCTACGTGGACTCCGTGCCCTTGAATGGGAAGCAGCGCCTACACCTCGATATCCTTCGTTAGGCAGAAAACTTTGCTAAAGGCTATAGTGTTTGTGGTCACATATACCTATAGCCCGAGACCTACCAACTATCACTTCAGCAATGAAATGGAAACGGAAAGTGCAAGCTTATAGATACTATGTAATACATATATATATATATATATATATATATATATATATATATATATATATATATATATATATATATATATATATATATATATATATATATATATATTAGTAAAAGAAAGGGCATTCACACGTCGGGAAACTAGTTTGAGGTAAGATAACAAGACAATAATAATAATTAACGAACTCCGATAACATCCAGCTATTATCACGCACACCAATGCATATGTCGCACATGTGTTTGACTACATTCAGAAGACTCTTACCACATGCTTTATTATATGGACGACATTTTCTTTCCACACGAGCTGCATATGGAGCCATTAGGCTTCCACTGACATATATAGGCCTTATCAGCATCCTTTTTTATTTTTTTATTTTTTATTTTTTATTTATTTATTTCGTGTTGGCATCACAGAGGCACAAGCTCCACTTGAGTGGAAGACGTCTCTGGTTGTTAACTGGCCATGTTATTAAGTGGAAAGTGCCCATTGCTTCCTTGCCGACACAAAATATGAATTACATAAAACATGAAAACCATCCCTCACCGTCTTCACTAATGTCTCATTACTTGAACACAAAAGCAAGTCAATACCTAGTATTCGAAGAGAAGACACATAGTGAGATATGTAGGCCTTGTAAATTTTAGGTGGCTGAGAAAATGATATATCTATTTTATTGTCATTACCTTTAAAATTATTATTACTATTATTATTACTACTATTATTACTATCATCATCATCATCATATTATTATTATTATTATTATTACTATTATTATTATCATTATTATTATCATCATCATCATTATCATTGTTTCAATTTCAGCTAACACTCACAGACATACAACATGGATAGGCATAAAAAAAAAAAAATGAAAAATAACATATGAATAAAATTAAATTTTAAAAAATCAGCTTTTTTCTGATGAAGTATTGAGACAAATTCGCAGGATACAGGAAACGGAAGATCGCGTGCGTGCAAGGACCTTGGAAGATTGTTAATGCAATGGCCACAAGTGATCACGTGAGCAGGCAGAAAAATTACTTCACGCAAGACAAATTAAACTCTGCGAACAGATGCTGGTCAGCGGAAGTGAAGGAATCCCGATATAAACTTGACTGAAACTAAACAGTAAACATAACAGCAGACATGATGTTATACAGGGACAGCTTACACTGCCCTCCGCTCCCCATGTCTCAGATGAGGATTTGATGTTTACAGTCCAGCAAGTGTCCCTGGCTCCATAACAACTCGAAATAAATAATTTTCTCAGCCGCCTAGAAATTTGCAAGCCTATAGGCCTACATATTTCAGTCCTGGAGGCGGCGGCGGCGGTATAGTCACCAGCAGGTGGTGATCATAGCAAAGGTTCGTCATAGTAGTACGTGGAATCCTGAGAACTGAGATGGTCAGCGGCGATTAGGCCTCTGGGTGCATGCCAATGACTGCTGCCGAAACACACCAGTCCAGCAGGGTGTTTGTGCATGCATGGCGGCCCGTGCTGGCTACTGCTCACCTTGACCACCTCAACACTCTAATGCGAGGACTCCACATAAAGATCTTTATTCGGCAGTGAATCAAGATACTTTACAAGTATTTCGCTTTATACTGAATGTCAGCAAAGTGTGAAATAAGTAACTTATGCTGGTGGTCAAGGAATATAATAATGCGTTGGCCACATGCTCTCATTCTCTGTGGTAGCGACGATCATCAGAGCTCATTATCGACCTTCGTGTAACACTACAACCACGTCCTATACATACAAAATACACTCAAACATACACAATATACGCCCAAAATGCAACCTTACACAAAACATACAAAATAAACCTCAAAACATACCCAAAACACTCCCAGAACATGAAGGAGAGAAGGATGGGGGCTTGAGAAGGAGGAGGAAGAGGATGGAAATTAAGAAGAAGGAGGGGGAAGAGCTGGGGGAGGCGTGAGTGTACCTCTGTTGAAGGAGAAGGAATAAGAAGAAAAATTTCACAGACAGGACAGTCAAGTGACTTAGGACTGACACCCCTGTCGCCGCCGCCATCACCGTTCTGCCTCACTTAAACCTTTACTACACCAACACCAGCCAATGACAGTTGTATCTGAACAGCTGATAATCTTGTGGCTCCATTAAGTGACATTAGTTCCTGGAAAATAATGTTATGTGTGCCAAATATTTACTAAACACAGCTTGCAGACGGCATCTGAGCCAGCCCTGCCCACTCGACAACGTCACGCCCGTGAAGGTGACACCCCTAAGTCCCCTATGCGATGCGGGTTGGGGGGACCGTCAACCGGGCGGGATGTTGACGGTTGGTGATTTTACATACGTAAACGGAACTCATTTCAAAATCGGCTTATAGAAAAAATGAAGCCATAACCCAATGCTTCATATTTTGTGACTTGCTAAGTACTTAAACAGTTATCCACAAAATCAAAATATACGCAGCGTAAGTAGTAGTGAAGATTTATGTATTTTTAAGTATGGAAAAAAAAAAAAAAAAAAAAAATAATAATAATAAATAAATAAACACTCGTTATTGAAAGTGGTGAAACTTTCTGCTGGCACATAAGTCGAACTCTATAATTTGACTCCAAAATGTTGTACTATAGGTTTATCGTGCAGATAAGTCAATCCCCTTAACTATTAAGTACTACCTACCTGGTCCAATGTCGCCCTGAGTTACTAAGTACTGGGTTGTGAATTAAGTTTTATCTACAGTAAAATAAATAAAATAATTAAAACAGATTGAAAACACCACCAATTTCAAGTATTTCAACATATACAAGCTGCCATTTTTTTTTTTTTTTTATTCAACTGTTTCACCATTATATCAGAGGAATATTTACTTTTAAAACTTTAATGGTAAGTGTACAACATTCATAGGGACTGCACATACTCCCAAAAGGAATATCAGTATTTCATAGGCAAGGGACTCTGGAAGACCAGAGGACTCCTGCCGGCTCCGGGAGACAGCTTCTTCCTCCGCCATGCTTGTGCAGGGAACTGACACTTTGTAGTAAGTAGGAACAATACCGTACCTGCACAAATACCATAGTCTATTACTATAGAATATTCTATTGATACAAAAAGCTAAAAACATAATCGTTTTGTAACGAAACGATCATGGTTGAATACTGAATGCCGACACGAGCATTCCGTTTGAACAGCTGTTTAGGCCCAAAATTTAAAATATGATTTAGTTCTTTAAAATGTCTTAGATTATTTTAGCGATTATGTTTTCAGCTTTTGTATCAGTAAAATATTATATAGTAATAAACTACGGTATTTGTGTAGGTACGTTGTTGTTCCTACTTACTACAGAGTGTCAGTCCCCTGCACAACATGGCGGCGGAGGAGGCCATCTCCCAGAGCCAGAAGTCCTATCAGGACCTCTAATGCAGCATTTTTTTTCACTCCCTACATTTTTCCTTGGTGCATCTCTACCACGTTTTCTCTCGATGACGCATCCACACAGTATTTGACAGAATATTCTACCAGCTTATCTTTTGATTTACTAATGTCCGACACAGTTTGCTTGGCCACACCACACTACTCACAAACACATGCACCTCTAATTCTCTTATTACTTTCCGATTTTATGTCATAGATAGGGCCACTTACGCCTAGCATCCTTGGAAGACATAATCAAGACTTTTAAGGTAATGAAAATGCTCAAACTTGCAAACTGATGCCAGACAATACAGTGTTCAGTATTCACTGAACCAGACTTGTTAACAATCACCTGCCACAGCGGCGCCGCCATCCATTGGCTGTTTCTGGAGACACGGGAGTGTGCTAGGCGCGTAATTTATCATTTGTTGGCCGTCTGGACTCAAATGATTAAGTTATTCTTAACACTGTCCGGATTAATCAAAATCGGGATGAATGAGGTCAGGATATATATATATATATATATATATATATATATATATATATATATATATATATATATATATATATATATATATATATATATATATATATATATACTGTATATACAACTATTAGTGTTTCAGCTATCTCAAGACCTGTATGGATCTAAGTATTAGAATAAATATATGAAAAGAGTTAATTGCCTTCCAAAAATGATACATTTTGTCCTTATTGAGCAAAGCTTATCTAATTACTCAGTCATATCAATGAAATACAAGTATTCTTATTACATAAAACTTGCTCTACATATAGCTTAAAAATGCCCTTAAGATTGCTGGTTTCAAAATGTTTCTCAGTGAGCCTTACAGCCATGAACCCCCAGCCAGTGAGGCTTGCCACCAATCCCAAGTGATATGGGAAGTTATTCCTTCCCAAAAATTTTGATCCTGGATATACCACTGGAGAGAGAGAGAGAGAGAGAGAGAGAGAGAGAGAGAGAGAGAGAGAGAGAGAGAGAGAGAGATGAACAGTGTGTAATGCAGTTGCGTGTGAGATCTGGACAATGGCAGGTAAGTGGCAAAGATGAGTGATTTACTGGATGTGTGGTGCACCAATGAATAATGGCATGAAACAGTGAGAGAATGCATGTTGAGCACATGTCTGATAATAAGAGGTAGACTCAAGCAGTTTGGTCAAAAGGATGGCAAGATGAGAATGGATGGAAAGTATGAAATTTTAATATAGATGATAGTGTTCATGTTAATGGATTAAAGAAAACTTGAAATGCACAGTTCAGTGATTTCAAAGGATCTTGGTTATATGACCATGCCTTAAAGCACAAATGAACAATGGAGTTTGGCAGGTCATTGCTAAGTAAAGAATATGCAAGTACATAAAAATTAAATCCTTCCAAAAATTATGATTGTCAGAATTTTCTTTCCTGTATCTTGAAGAAAAGGCCATAGCTTAACACATGTGCTTTTATCACTTGACAGTGTCTATGTAGGTCTTGAAGTGATCATCACATTTAAATAAAATTAAGCATTAGGTTTTCTCATCAAGTGTTGTAAAAAGAATACATTTCCTTAGTGATTGTATATTTATTTCCCAATCTTTAATAAACCTTCCCCCTAAAGTACCTCCACATGAATCTTTTCCAGAAATGTTGGGCACCAACATACACACATACATCCATGCACGCACACATGTGCGCGCACACGCACGTGCACACATACAGAGACACACACACACACACACTTCATGAGCTTCAAAATATTCTGCAATAAACTTGACTAAGTAAAGGTCCTCAAATATGAATGCTTGTTTATAAACAACAAAGGTTTCCATTCACTCTTTCTGCTGTTAGTACACACATAGATGTATAACAGTGACTTACGTGTGTGTACATGTATGTGCGTGCATGCGCACACACGCACGCGTGCGCACACACACATGCACACGCACACACACACACACACACACAATGCAGTTTGACGCTTACACACAAAACCCAGATGTATATATATATACTTTAATTACTTTGCAACACAAGCAAAAAAGAAAAAAAAAATTCTTAGGGAAAAAAAAAAAAAATTAAATGGGGTGGGGGAGAAAGTGGAGGATAGGATATATCCTGTCCCTAAGAGCACTGCCGCAGGCCTCAGGGGTGCACAAAACACTTGTGGAAAAAAAAAAAATCTCCTTTGGCTCAAATGCTTCACTGTGAAATACATGAGCACATGTCCTTTAAACCAGTTCATCATAATAAAGGATAATTTTTCAATGACAATGCTGAATAGGAAACAAACAAAAAAAAAGATATTCCCTTCAAACAAGAGCAGAGAGATGAGAAGAGTGGAATCCAGGCTATATACACTGTCACTAAGCATCCTTAAGAGAACCTCTCCAGCCGTCTCCTCCTGATCTCCTGCTGCTGGTCATCCTCCTCTGCCACCTGTTGGGTTGGTGGTGATGAAACTTGAGGTTTCTCTGATGTCTTGCTGCTCCCTGCCTTATCCTCTGCTTGGGGAGCTGTGTGCTTATGCCTGCCAAAACCAATGCTTTATTTAACCACATCATACATATTTCACACTTCATTATATCTAACAAAGTTATTCATCGGGAGGCACAAAGAGTCAAACTACAAAAACATGTATATGCAAAAATAATCATCTACCTATATTTCATTTACTATTATGCATTTCACAGAGAGTGAGTCATTGTTTTTCGCAAGTATCTTTCAAACTAATGAATTGATCGGAATGGTACTTTGACACTGTGTACTAGACACCTTCCGCTAATTTTGGGTCATACTAAGCAATGCCAAATGATGTTAGTAAAAGCGTTTACTCTTGAGATATACGGTGTTGCCGAGCCTCGCCAACCTATCCATATGAACGTCTACAATCCTCCATCCCATTCCTCCCTACGTTCCTCTCTCCCACAGAGAGAAGGGAGGCGGGGCAGCAAACATTCGATTGTGTATGTTAGTTCTGGCGACTCATGTGACTTCGGCTTTAAATGTCAAGAGTAAACGCTTTTACTAACACCATTTGGCAATGCTTAGTATGACCAAAAATTAGCGGAAGGTGTCTTGTACACAGTGTCAAAGTACCATTCCGATCAATTCATTAGTTTTGAAAGATATTCGCGAAAAACAATGACTCACTCTCCGTGAAATGCGTAGTAGGTCACCAATCCTACACAAGGTGGCACAGACAACACACATATGCATGCACGCACACACGCACGCACACACGCACACACCCCCACACACACACCACATTTACCACTTTCAGCCCTGCCAATCCTTAGTGGAAGGATAATTTCAAGAACCAATGTACTACACCTCAACTGTCCAACATTGAATCAAAATGAGAGAGAGAGAGAGAGAGAGAGAGAGAGAGAGAGAGAGAGAGAGAGAGAGAGAGAGAGAGAGAGAGTATATTTTTTACCCTGAGGTTGATGGTGTGGGTTCAGTGGTGGCAGGGGACATAGGAGCAGCAGCCTGGGCAGCCTCTGTCCCACTTTGGGTTGACTGTGTCTGCTCTGCATTTGAAGATGAGGTCCTAGTGGTGGAAGCATCACTTGTGGCCATGTCGAGAGAGGCAACCACTGAAGCATACTGGTTCATCTGAGGAAGATAAGGAGCTCCATTATAATCAGGTATTCATCAATGCACACCTTTAAATGTCATCAATTTTCCCCTATTAATATACCAGCCACTTCCCTTACAAGGTGGTATACAAGTAATCCCCCACTACATGATTCATTGCAATACAATAAATACTTTACTTTTATGATCTTCCTTCTTAACTGTCCATTGCCTACTATGATTGGTTATTCTGAGTTTTTGTGATTGTGGGAGTGCAAACTACTGCAAAATCCATGGGAATAAATATCAGGCAGAAATGACTCTCTATGTATGAATTTTGTTTCACATTATTTTCTATTGTGCCCACATATTTCAAGAAATAATAACTCAATTTATGAAAACAATGACTACAGATACCCATGACCTACTTACCAATATAACCAAACAGCATGACATATAAAGGAACACGACTAATACAAGCTCTCAAAATGCACACAAACAGATATAACACTAGGCCTCTACATATACAGGCAACCCTCACTTAACGAACGGAGTACGTTCCTAAAAATGAATTTTCGTTAAGCGAACCAATAACAAGTTTAACCTCCCCCCCTGACCTGAACATCCATTCAGAGTAAACAGAGCGAGAGTGCATCATAGTACAATGAAAGGTTTAATGAAAGTAAAAATTATGAAGTTAAACATGTAGGCAGTTTAATTTGTTATTATAATGTACACTAATGTATGTATGTACGTAACTTTATAATGTTCATGATCTTAAATTTATGAAGGGAGGGAGAGTGAAACAGGAAAGACACTAACCAGTAACCTGTGGAATGTAAACAAAGTGTGCATCATTGTACTGCATACAAAACTTTTGTACCACATTTCCACAAGGCTTTCCATTTTATCCATTGCAGAGTCATGAGTTGAGGTGGTTCTTTTAGCTTGCAAGGAAGATATGGTCTCACCAGCCTTCTTAATAGAGTCTGCTTACTTGAAAATAGTAGAGACAGTAGAAGATGGAGTCAAGATGGTGGCGAGCAATGCTATTAGTTTTGCGTGATACAGCGGGGTTTCAAACTTGGAAAAATTTACCTGGATAAAATTTTGTTAAAGCGAGTTTGGTGTTCGTTAAACGAGCAGATGGTAGTAAAAGGAAACATTCGTTGTAGCGAAATTTCGTTGTGTGAACCTTCGTTAAGCGGGGGTTGCCTGTACATACAAATACATATAGATAACACTAGGACTCACACACACACACACACACACACACACACACACACACACACACACACACCTGGACTACAGCAGCATCCAGGAGGGTCTGTATGTTCCGTAAGACCCTCACTCGTGCCTCCACATGTTGCCGCTCGGAGCCTTCCATCCGCCGCACCTCCTCGTCTGTCATGGCCGAGAAGTTGGGAGGCGGCCGAGGGGGAGGAATATCTGTAAGGAAGGAGACGAGAGATTCAAGATACCAGTCAGTGAGTTTCCTACACAGAGCAGCACACCTGAACCCATTAATATCTTTAGATCAGATCCAGTAGCATGACACTCACTGAATGGTATGAATGGGAAGAATGGCGGCATCATGCCAAGTGGAGGGGCAGGAATGCTGGCCCCTGGTTGATTGGTGGCAGTGGAAGTGAAGCTACTACTGCTGGTGGTGGTACTGCTGCTGCTGCTGCTGCTTGTAGTGGTGGTGGTAGTGGTGGAAGCTGTTGTGTTGCTGTTGCTGCCACTACCACCAGCACCTGATAATAGACAGATTTCTGGTCAACTTAAGTCATGGCAATAATAAGTATATGATATTAAGTCAACAATGTGCTGATAGAAAACAAAACAAGATATATTAGGGAAATATATAACTAAACGTTGAACAAGAACAATAAAAAAAAATGAAAACATTGGAAGGGTAAGTACGAGTAGCAGTGCAATTCTTCCAGTATCTATAAGGGCATACCTGCTGCAGGAGTGGTGGTGGCAGAACCAGCTGTGGCCGAACTGGTGGCTGGCTGTGGTTGAGGCTGTTGCCCAGGTGCTGCAGGGAAGGGGAATGGAGGAACTCCAACCTGCATGGGCCCCATAGGCATGTGGAAGCCACCAAACAGCCTTTCAAAGGGATTTGCTGTAAGAAAAAATATGAATTGATAAAGAACTGATTTACTTATGATAGGATTAACTTTCAATATACTGGCCCAATTTGGATGTACTTTATATATTTTTACATAATTACATACTTGTAAATATATTTCATTACACAAATGCATATTTATAACAGCATTTGAACTTTTACAATAAATCACATAATCAATCCACTATGGTCTTTCTGTATCATTATCTTAAACTAGAAACCTTAACCATTCTTGAAGCTAAACATGTACTGGACATAAGTGTTATTGTCCCAATAGTATAAGGCTAAGTTGAATGGTAGGGTTTGGTGTGGTGTAAGAGATAAGTGTATGGATGGCAGGCTGATACACACAGAGTAAATGTAGCAATGAAAAAAAAAGTAAAAGGAAATGTATGTAACTACAATATGGTGTAAGTTGAAACTGCTGTAATCCAAGGACTCCCTCCAGTTCTCACTTGACATTCCCTACAACGGTCTCTGCTTTTGCCCAGTGTCTGGTAACTCACGTATCTGTTGCTGTCCCTGTGGCTGAGGCTGTGGTGGTGGGGGCTGAGCCTGAGGTTGTGGTTGAGGTTGAGGGGGTGGGGGAGCTGGGGTCTGGGGTGGCTGGCGCAAGATGTCCATGCGGCAAGTGGGGCATGTCTGCTGTCGCTGGAACCAGGACCGCAGGCAGGAGGCATGAAAGATGTGGCCACAGGGGAGCTTCTTGGCACCTAACAGAGAGCAACACATCACCACCATTTGCCTCATACTCACATCATCCATCACCACAATCATCACACACACTATTCCAATGAATCACTGTCCATAATTTAGTGCACCATCCCATCCTCAAATTCTCATCCATCTGGCTATCAGTATCACTTTTCCTTGTAGCATTAATACACCCCAACACCCAGCTCACTTCTTCCATCTTATCCCTACAAATGCCTAAAATTTGAAATTAATTTCTCAAGCACTTCCATTGCCACCACACCCCACCTGTCAGCATCTCCTCCCGGCAGATGATGCACACATTATCCACAGCTGTCAGCTCCTCGGGTGTGGCATCAGGGTATAGTGTGTTCATGTTGCTGATAGCACGGCGAGACAGCACCACGTCGTTGAGGGCTCGTTTGAATGATCTGCACAGGATACAGGGACAAAGTTAAGTTGGAGGAGGAAGGGATATTGGTAAGACTATGCAAGGATAAAAGATTGAATAAAAGTAAATATAAGTAAATGGCATAAATTTTACACAGGTACTATACTGTATACTAGAAGATACTGTATACAAGAATATGTGTAAACACCAACCTGTTTCCTGCATATGGATAGCATGACACACCCTAACATGATCCAATCAGTTTTTATCAATGCCTAACTTGATAAGGAATCTCCTCCAACAATGATATGGCCTCACACACATGTCACTCAGATCTTATATGCTGATAAATATGTGTGTTTGTGTTTGAGTGCCTGTGCATCATGTCATGGAAACAGGACTCACCTCATGGTCAGGTACATGGGTCTGATGATGAAGAGCGGGAAGGTGTGGATACGGATCATTATCAACAGGAAAATAAGGTACAGCACCACTTTGAAGAGGCCTGCAGTAAGAACCAAATCTTTTATTAAAACAATGGAAATAAGTTTTAGTCCATAAGCTTGATTATAAAAGTAAGCTTTATCTGGTCAATAATAATAGAAGACTGATAATAATCCTCAATCATGAGAATTATACTTAATAACAAATCCAACCTTTGTGGGTTCTAACTAATCTATATCAAACTTGAGTGCCTTTAAAGTGTAAAACTAACAACCATTATACATATTTACTTTCATAAAAAAGTTAAGAGTAATAATGCCAATACTAACCCATGATGAGTTCAGTATATAACAAATACATGGCTTTATTTTCCCAGGGGTTCTGTGACTGCAGATCCACCGTGTGACAAATGTACTTCACAGCAATGTTGAAGGCCACCGTCAGCAAGATGGCATATTCAAAGCCAAACACCAGCTGGACAGAGGCACCACGTGTGATGGTAGAGTGATAAGCATGGTTTACCAGCACAAGATCCAGGAGGCTCAGTAGCAGCAACAGGGCTAGAATGGGAGGGCATGAAGTGCAAAATTAATGAGAGGTGTAAGACAGAGCAAGACATTAATCGGAGGTGACATTAATCATAGGGATAAAATCTTCAGGTCAGTCATACCATCTTCCTAAGAATTGCATCCATCAGTTATATGAATGAACATATGCTACAGGTATCTTCACAAAACAGCACTTTATCACAGATATCACCACCTACACCATCCTCACTTAAAATCAACAAACACAAAGCCTTTACTCCCATATTCTTTAATACTCAAGATTCCACTTAGCATTAGTTCACTTTTCCCTGGACTCTTACATGACACTCTGGTATGGAAGAGAAGGGTGATGACAGGTGAGCGCTCCATGAAGTCCACTCTATAATCAGCCAGCCAGTGGAAGGCCTTGAGGAAAAGTAGCACCGTAAACAGTGCCACAAACTTGGGTGAGAAATCATCCCTGAACACAGTGAAGGCCAGGCAGGTCTCTGTGACTGCATAGAAGGATCGTTCCACCAAATGCTGTGGGAAAATGGATAGGCTGGTGGGCTGGCCATGCTTTGTCTTACTCTAATCTAGGGTATAAATGTCTGTTTCACAGTTCTTAACACTTAAAAAGGAGAAGAAAAGTATTTCACACCTACTTATTCTACTGACCAATATGAAATACTTTGAAATATTAATAATTTAAGGTATATTCTGGTATCAATGCTAATACTGTGCTGTTTTAGAGACTCCTAACATGTGTGCAGATATAAGAGTGAAGCAATCATGATAATGAGAAAATTATTATGAGTTAATAATAACAATTGCCATCCTTGTTACAAAGAGGTAAATAAATAAACAAAACTGTAAAATTGTAGTTCAAGCTCTGTAATCATAATTAGATAACAAAACACACACACGTTTTAACACCACTTTACCTCAAATTCAGCTGCCCTTAGGGAGCCAAAGAACACTTTCTTGAGTAACTTGCCAAGTAAGATGACCAGTGTGAAGGCAAGCAGATATATGGCCTGGAATAATTATTGAAATTACTTTACTAGTAGTTGGACAGGGAATGAGAGATAATGATGTTTTCAAATATGCACATCAGAGTGTTGAGACAACAAAAATCATTGGATATAATGGTCTATGTGATCGAGAAAAAAGAAGTGTAGTGTGACAGAAAGGAAATTAGAGGGTAGAAAGAGAACATGATTATGAGAAATGGATTCTTAAGAGCAATAGCCAATCACCTCAAAAGGGAATAGCTGGAAGACACTGAGATGACTCTGATTACAACAAGCACTGAGAGTATGGCTTTATGCCAGTTATATTAGTAACAAACAATGCTTCATGGTAGGCTGAGACACCTCAAATTCCTAGAAGGCAGGCCAGCAGTTTTCACAACAGCTGTCACTTAAATCCACTTTTTGGTTCACTAAGAGTAGGTATAGTGCCAATAACCTCTCTATCACACACAAAATATAATTCCAGACATCATGTTATATAACCACAAGCTTTTTTTGTGTGTCCAATGTTAGGAGAAGGAGGAGGAGTCTTGCTATCGGAAAGAGCAGTAAGGATGAAAGTAAAAGCAACATGGGGAAAATATAAAGAAATAGTGAGTCTGTTGATGGCTCGCAGTATATACATCTCTAATGTCAGTTTTGCTGCGTACTTCCGAAACATGGACCTCATATGAGAGATGTTGTGGTTCTGAGAATGTGTGATCATAGAATGTTACAATATATGGCTGGCATGAGATGGCAAGATTGGGTGGCAAGTGAAGAGGTGGTAGAGAGGTATGGTGTTCCGGAGTTTGAAGTGATACAGAGAGAAAATTTCACTGGTTTAAGCACTAAAGCATGTCAGGAGAAGAAAATATAGTGGTGGAAAATATGGAGGTTGGTGGAAGGAGGCTAGTTGAAAGATCTAAGAAGACAAGGAGGAAGTGCATTTAGCAGGACATGAATTTGCTGGGAGTGAATGTGGAACTTATACAAGACAGAAATGAGTGGAGAAGAGTCATTGCACATCCAACCGCCCCCCCTTGTGATGGGAAAAAGGACATTAGCTAAATAATAAAAAAAAAAAAACAAGAATGCTAGAAATTCAACAATTACAACAATGAGATTTTTGTATTTAGTATATTATTTAGGACTAGTCAAAGGTGTTATTCTGTTCATTATTGTACTCTATTTGTGGGGGATAAAACTGTCATATCAAAATGTCAGCACTTCATAAAAGCTTCATTGTCACATCCAAAAGATTAATATACAGCAATTAGTGTTATTTTGACTGCATCTAAAAGGAAATGAAGCTCCCACTGTTAATGCTATGTAGGTAGTACAAGTCTGTGGTTTGTGAAAGACTGCAAAGAAAGGTAGGATGCTGTTCTTCAAACTTACTGATTTTATTACTATCATTAGATATTACTCTCACTACTGTTTTATCACGAATGACACCGACCTACAAAAGGCCACAATATGAAACTTGCCCACATCCATCGTTCCCTAGAATGTTGTAGCTGTTTTTTCACTGTTCGTGTTGTTGATCCTTAGAATTCTTTACCCTCTGCTGTTGTTGAGTTGAGAGACCTTGGCACTTTCAAAGTTGCTCTCAAAGATTTTTTTGGCAACCAGCTTTACGACTAATATCCCAGACCATATGTATCTTGGTCTACCAATGCACTTTCCAGCCTATGTCTTGTTGTTTGTGACTGACTAGGTTGGCACATTGGTTGGTTAGATCTTTCAGTTCTTTATTCGATGTTCTCACTAACATAGGTCTTAGAAAAAGGTCATACAGGTAAGAATCTAAACACCAAACAGAGAGTTGACAGTGGGATAGAGCCACTATGACTTGTCTCAGTTTATCCTACACAGAATACAGATGCCACAAAGAGTGCGACAAACATTCCTTTGCCAGTGACGGGATAATACTATGACCAATCACTTCACATTCATTGCTAAGGAGTAAAGCAAAAGCTGGTAATAGCCATATGAAATTTTAATATATGACTCCCTGTGTAGGTGCGGTGGCGAGTGGACGTGTTGTGTGTGCTCCGTTTTTGGCTGTGGTTTTTATAGTTAGCGAGTAGTGTTTGTGCTTGGTGTCTGTGTGTGGTGCTTTTGAGTGTTAGTGAAGTGAAAGTGTGTACTGCAAGTGTTAGATTAGAGTGAAATAGTGGTTAGAATCAGTGTTTGTGAGTTAAAAGTATTTTGGTAGAGCGAGGAGACTAGGCTTGTAACTGTCAAGTTGACCTTGAAAGAGGATTAGTTGACCTCACTCAGGCCCCCCACCACCGCGGTTCCCCACCCGCCGTCACCAAGTATTTTTATTTGTTTGTGAGTTAACAGATTGTAAATTAGTATGGCGGTAGCTACTGAGGTATATCAGAGTGTGATTGAGTGCGTGAAAGAGAGTGTTGAGATGGGATTGGGAGAGTTTGTTGTGTGTGAGATGTGTGGGCATGACAGGAAGGTCGTTGACTTTTCTGAGTGTATGGTGTGTAGGCTCAAGAGCGAGAATTTAGTTCTTTCTCTTGAGCACCGAGAATTGAGAGGAAATCAGAAAGCTAAGTGAGGGGAAAAGTGCGAACGAAGTTCTCATCTTTGAGTTGAAGGAGGAGGTTAAGAGGCTTGGGGAGGCAGTGGAAAAATTAGGCAGGAGATCAGTGTTAGGCCGAAGGTTGGACCTTCTGAGGGCGACAGGGTGGCTTGGCCCTCTGTCGGGAAGAGCAGAGTGGGGAAGAGGGAGCAGGCGAGCCAGACTGGGAAAGATAGTAGTCAGGATGGGCAGAGATGGCAGGTTGCGAGGGAAGGAAAGCGGAGGCAGTTAGGGAGGATAGGACTAAACCTGTTGAGTGTGAAAATAGGTTCGGTTTGTTGGAGGGGGAGGGAGAGAGTGAGAGTGGAGTGAATGAAGTGGTTGTGGTGAGTGAAAGGAGAAAGAAGGGGGTAGAGGAGAGGAGGAGGAGGGTTGTGCCTAGCACACCTCAGGTGTGTGTGGTGGGTGACTCTCAGGTTAGGTATTTAGATAGCACTTTCTGTGGGAAAGACAGGGATAGGAGGACGAACGTGTGTATGCCTGGTGCAGGTGTGAAGGCAGTGAGTGAGGAGGTGCAGAAGAGGGTTGGGGGATGGAGAGGAGGGTGTAGTAGTTTTGCACGTAGGTGGGAACGATGTCAGAGCAGGTGGGTCGGAGGAGTTAGTGGCAAGATTTCGGGAAATGTTAGGCAAGATAAGGGAGAGTGGTAGGAGGTGTGTAGTGTCAGGAATCTTGCCTCGTGTGTATGTTAGCAGGAATGGTTGTCTAGAGCCATTGGTGTGAATGATCGGGTAAAAGGGATGTGTAAGGATGTGGGTGTCAGCTTTGTGGATGTATGGGATAGGTTCTATGGGCGAAGGGATTTGTATGCTAGGGATGGTGTGCATCTGAGTAGGAAGGGTGTGGATGTGCTGAGTGGATGTCTGGAGGGGAGTTGGGATGGAGTGTAGGGGGTGAGGTAGCAAATGCATTCCAGAAGAAAGATGCTAGACATAAATTAGATAGGATAAACAGAGATAGTGAAAAGATTAGGAAAGATTTCCAGGTGCAAATAGGAGAGAATAAGATTAGGATTCCAAATAAGGAGACAGCATCTAGGAAGGTAGCAGGACTTAAATGTTTTATGTAAATGCCAGGAGTCTTAGGAACAAGAAGGACGAGTTATCTAGTTATATAGTTGAGGAGGACTTAGATGTTGTATGTGTCACAGAGGCATGGGTAAATGAGGAAAAGTTTAGGAAAATAGGAAAGAATATGAAGTAGATGGATACATTATGTATTTACACCAGAGAATTGGTAGGATAGGTGGAGGAGTAGTTATTTATGTAAAAAATCCTTCATTTCCAGTCAGGTTAATGGTATTAAGGTAGATAACAGAGTAGAGTCCTTATGGCTGGATGTTAGAGTAAACAAAAGTAAGGTTATTAGAGTAGGAGCTTTTATAGACCACCTAACCAGTCAGCAGATGTAGACAACCTTATGGTAGATGAGATAAATAGGGGTGTACTAGTCAGACAATTATCTTAGGGATTTTAATCTTAAGTCAGTAAACTGGGAGAGGATGGTAGGAGATGCTAGTGAAAATAAGTTTATGGAAAGTTTTCAGGATAACTATTTAGTGCAGATGGTAGATAAACCTACTAGGGGGAGGAAGGTTTTAGACATAGTACTAACAAATATTGAGCATTGTTTAAAGGAAGTTGAGGTAGGAGAGACTTTAGCAAACAGTGACCATCATATAATTAGATTTATCATTAATTCCAGTAGGGATAATATAGTGAATAAGACTAGAGTCCCAAACTATCAGAAAGGCAATTATGGTAGGTTACGTCAGTTATTAGGAGAGGTAAACTGGGAAGATAGTTTTGGAAATAAAACTGCACAGGAGATGTGGGATATTTTTAAGGTTGTAGTAAAGGGTATAGTGATGCAGTGTATCCCTTACAAAGATATAAGGCAGAGAAACAGGAAGCCATTATGGTGGACTCATGAGATAGGTAGCCAGATCAGAGAGAAGAAGAGGGCATACAGAGAGTTGCAGAAAAGTGGGAAGATGTAGATTTGATTAGGTACAGACAGGTCAGAGATGATTTGAGTAAGGTTATAAAAAAAGTAAAAGGCAGGCAGAGATAAAACTAGCTAGAGCTGGGAGTAAAGATCCCAAAAATTATATAGTTATTACAAGGTCAGTGATAAAAGAAATAAGGATAGGATTGGACCACTCAGAAAAGATGGTGTAGTAGTGGATCAAAATGAAGACATAGTAGAATTATTGAATGAACAATTTTCTTCAGTATTTACTAGGAAAGAATAGGAAATCCTGTTACAAACAGTGCGACGAGTAGTTTAAGAGCTTTAGAAAATATTGATATAAAACCGGGAATTATTAGGAAATTTATTCTTGAACTAGACGATAGGAAAGCTAGTGGTCCTGATGAGCTACATGCCAGAGTACTTAGGAGGGTGTAGACAGTATTTCTGAAGCACTTAAGTTAATCTTTGAAAGATCACTTAGGTTTGCTGAGATACCTCAGGACTGGAAGTTAGCTAATGTTACTCCAATATTTAAAAAGGTAGGAAGGATGATGCGAATAATTATAGACCGATCAGTTTAACTAGTATAGTATGTAAGATACTAGAGAAAATCATTAAGGGTAGTATTTGGGAGCATTTAAATGAGAATAGATTAATTAGAGATACCCAACATGGCTTTAGATCAGGGAGGTCCTGTCTTACAAATTTGCTCGATATCTTAGAATATATTACCAAGGAGTTAGATGATGGAAATAGCATAGATGTTATATATCTAGATTTTAGCAAGGCGTTTGATAAGGTACCGCATAGGAGGCTAGTGTACAAATTGAGACTACATGGGATAGGGGTAGGTTAGTTGATTGGATTAGTGAATGGCTTTCTGATAGGAAACAGAGAGTAGTATTAAATGGGGCAATGTCTGAGTGGAAGGAAGTGGTTAGTGGGGTACCCCAAGGATCAGTGCTAGGACCTCTTCTTTTCTTGGTGTACATTAACGATTTAGATATAGGAATTAGTAGCAAAGTATCAAAGTTTGCAGATGATACTAAGATAGCATGTGCAGTACAGGGTGAAAAGGACAATTACAGAATACAACGAGACCTGGACAGGCTGATAGCATGGGCAGACAGGTGGCAGATGGAGTTTAATTCTAAAAGTGTCAGGTTATGCATTTAGGTAAAGACAACACAAACTTTAACTATGAGATGGAGGGATGTTGGCTAGAGGCAGTAGAGGAAGGAAAGGATTTAGGAGTAGTGATAGACAGGACTATGAAATTTTCAAAGCAATGTTTAGAAGCAAGAAATAGGGCAAATAGGATCCTGGGTTTTATAAATAGAAATGTTAGTTATAAAAGTAAGGAAGTGGTGCGTAGCTTATATAATTCCTATGTTAGGCCCCATTTAGAGTATTGCATACAGGCCTGGTCACCCCACTATAGGCAGGATATCAACATGTTAGAAGCAGTTCAGAGAAGAGCAACTAGGATGATACCAGCATTAAAGCGCCTGGAGTATAGAGATAGATTAAAGGAATTAAACATGTTTTCATTTGAGAGGAGATGTATAAGAGGGATATGATAGAGTTATTTAAAATGTTCTCAGATACAAACTACATAGATGTGAGATCTTTCTTTACCTTAGAGGAGGGAAGTAGGACTAGAAATCATGGCAGGAAGATTAGAAAGCAAGGCTGCAGGTTAGATATAAGAAAATATTTCTTTAGTCATAGGGTGGTAGACTTCTGGAATGCATTGCCAGAGACGGTTGTAAATAGCACTAGTTTGACAATGTTTAAAAACAGATTAGATAAGCACTTAAATTTATTAGATTTATAATTATGTATAGCACTGCATGATAGTTTTTATAAGAAATTTACTATAGTTAAACAAGACATGATCCCCATGTATGGGGACCACAAATTGTAGAGGATTTCGCTGCAGGACTTACCCCTGTTAATGGGCCAAATACTTAGAATTAGTATATAATGTATTGTGTACTTGTAAGTGTATCTTTAAGTACTGATGACGAGGTCGCTGTGCGACTGATACAGGATAACCTAGATGGGCCCTGGTGGCCCTTTGTTGTCCTATTATTTATGTTATGTTATGTTTATGACATGTGTGAGACCCTGAATAGTCAAAACTAAAAGAAATGTAGCCTAACTAAATGAAGCAACTGCTTATGTAAAATACTGAAGGATTAAGCTGTACACAATCACTGTAGACCACAGGTAAAACATGGCAAATATGGAGAGAGAGAGAGAGAGAGAGAGAGAGAGAGAGAGAGAGAGAGAGAGAGAGAGAGAGAGAGAGAGAGAGAGAGAGAGAGAGCCCCACAGTACCAAAAGAGTAAACCAAGAGGCCTATACTCACCGCCATGCTGGGGTTTGACTTCGTGATGTACACCACCGAGGGATAGAACTGGCGCTTCTGGTAGTAGGCGTTGCCGATGACAGCAGCTGTGAAGGCGAAGGATGCCATGGTGAGGCCCCCTACAGGCATTGGGGCCGGCATGATGGAGGAGTTGGTGGTTTGACGGTGGGATGTGACAGGCGGAAAGGATGTGGCTGGACTTACAGAGGACTGGAGGATGTGAAGTGGCAATGAAGGAGTCTGATAGAAGATGTCCTAGGAGTGGAGGGGCTATGGGATCCTGGGAGTGGGTAGGGATCAGGTGAAGCAAGGCAGGTATGTTAAGTAATGAGGTAGAGGTGTGACGAGGCTGGGAGGCTGCAGAGAGGGTAGGAGGTTCAGCTGGGGCGTCCAAACAAACAGCCCAAGCTTGAAGGAGGGTGGCCTCAGGGCGGGGGCGGTGAGGCGGCGTAGGGAGAGCCTTGCACCACCTCAGCCCTCGTCAAAGACATCCCAAGAGTGCCAGGTGGTGCCCCAGAGTGCCTAGAGGAGCCTCACACACTCAGATAGCCAGGGGAACAGTCGCGCACAACCTTCCGACTCACTCACGATTTCACACGTCAACACTACTTCCCTGAACTTTTTATTACATCATTTTTTTAATACTAGGGTGAAAAATATATCAAGATAAAATTAATACCGTAACTCTGCATTGTAGTTTTCCTATTAAGTTGCTGGTATTAATTTAAGAAGGAAAGATGTCTCCATTAAGCTGTCTGTGTCCCATTGGTTAAGAGGATTGCCCGGGAATTTAAAATGTCTCCTTGCGGTGCTCGACTTGAAAATTACTTTACATTTCTGTTAATAGAACATTGTTAAAAGTCAAGTGTGTAAGTACTAAAGTACAGGCTATAGTCTATACGAATAAACAAAATGACGGCAGGTGGGACAAGGCTTTATATATTTGAAGGATTGGCTATGGAGAATGATTTGATGAGATACGCGATTTTGTGTGATTTATGTTATTATTACAGGCGAAATCCGTTTCATTATTTCATTTTATCATATTTGATGGATGATAAAATATCTCTTAATTTTGGCAGCTGGGTGTGGATGTGAGGCGAAGTTTTTTTTTTTTTGTGGTGGACAGGTGGGGCGTCACAGGTGATTCATACACCAAAGACAGCCCTTGTCGTCGCCACTAGGCCCTAATTCATCTTTCTATAGTAAAGTAAGAGAGAGAGAGAGAGAGAGAGAGAGAGAGAGAGAGAGAGAGAGAGAGAGAGAGAGAGAGACGCATTGATTCAAAGTTTCAATGCTCTGAAGTGAAGGGATGAGATATGTGAAGCCCAAACCTATTATATGAATTTTGAATAGTTGCTACAACTGATAATCATCCACTATTTGCCCTTGTTCCCGGTAGGAAGATGTATACTTTGAGAAGCGGAGGGAGCTCGACATTCAAATCACTATGACAGAACATTCAATGCAATAATACTATTAAAATCCCTCTGGTGAAAGGTTACATGTCCTCAGTTTTTTACCTACAGCATTACAAGTACATATTGTCTTCATCTGACTAGGGGATTTGAAGCCAAATCTCTATCAAAATGTGGCAATGTGGGCCTACACCCTTTCAAATGAGTGATATCTTGAGACTATTCCTTGTGTTGAAAGGAATATAAGAATTGTTAAAATTACAAATGAGGATCAATTTCTTTATTGTATAAATTATGTTCAATATAAATAGCTTACAAATATTGGAATATCAGCATATAAACCTTTATTGTATGTATTTATATAATTGTAAAAATACCAAGGAGAGAGTTTTCAGTTCCCTTACTCATTCACTTTGACACACCTTTAACAATGTGTTGAGAATAGTGACAATATACTTTTAACCCAGCCATGGAGTGAGTGGCAAGACCAAAGCATATACTACTATGTAGCTTATTAGATAAAGTTTGCATAGAAATGCATCAAGCTTCGTGACACCTTGATTTCTGAATCCATGTTTGTTGCAACCACAAAGTAATTAATAATTAGACTTTGGTCCAAAAATTACAAAGATGTAACTGGCATGCTTGAAATGTGACTTATTTTACCACTACCTTGCATGACATCAGAATTTTTCCTTGGTGCCTATTTGCACTCCATCCAAAACAAAGAGTTCAAAGCACTTGCAATTTTTTTTTGTGTGTGGTCTCTTGCATTTTCATTTTTTTAATGTAATGGATACCTGTACCATGCCATATAAGGCAGGGCCCAAATGATGATGAACTTAAGTACAAATGTCAGGGTTAACCATTAAGTGATGTTAGCCAACAATTGTCTCAGGAAGGGGGATTTGAAAATTCATTCAGCCAACCTGACAGATAACACATGTATGGGACACACAACACCGCAGCCTTGAAACAAATAAAGTCATCATCAGCATCTGTAATGACACCACTGTAAATGATACACAGATGATGGATAACATGTAGACAATAAAACAAAAACAAAAACAGGATGGATCTGGAAAATAAAGGAAACCAGAGCAAACAGAGAATTACATGGGATTGAAATCTTTTCTGAAATGGCTTTGAATTGACAGGCAATTGAGAGATGAAACGGTTATACATCTGTCCTGTAGTGGGATTAAGGAGGGTGGTAAGTAATGATAATGATGATGACCATAATAATAATGATGAGAAAGTGAAAACTTACAAGGTTTGCTACTGCTGAAGTCTTTGTTCAGCCAGCTTTATATCACCCAGTCAAGCACCTTACATGAATGACTGGCAGCATATAATCTACATGTGCACTGATCATATCCTGAATAAAGGCCGCTGCTGTTTCATGGTGGGGATGTGCTGCCCTGAACGTCTTCGCAGCCTTCTGATGGCTTCCCGGAGGTGTTTGGGCTGCACCGGACCAGATTCTCCCTCTGTTTCCATCACATCCAGAGCTAACAAAGAAAAATTATCACTATTCACAGCAAAAAGTTAGTCTATTCCTTCCTTTCCTTAGTTAATATTCAAGTGAGATATGTAATATATTTCAAGAATACTTGAGTCTATGCCAATATCATCCTACCTTCACCATTTATGATCTCCTTTCCTATACTTCATTTCACTACATAACTGAAGTACACACTTAAAGTTTGTAATATACTGTCTTTGTCTCTTGAACAGCTCCATATCCATGATTTACAACTATTCTCAACATTGGCATCTGCCTTACTTTTCTCATCAACCACTCACCCTCCTCCAGGACTTCTCCAACAAACACCTTAGCAATGCCTGACATGGCAATGACCACATTCTGGGACACTGAGCAACCAGTGATGGTTTGCATTACCTGAAAAAAAAAAGCATAAAACTATTGAGTCACCAATTGCATACCTAGGTTATAAAGACCAGTTCATTGTACGTTCCTTTGCAATTTCTGTAAAATATAGCAGGATTTATCAATTATGTATTTTTGATGCTCCTTCATAAATCTTTATCACAATAGTACTTACTCTCTTTATAGCAGCTTTGGGGAATGCTGATCGGCGGAACATTTCATAGCGATCCAGCTGCTCCTCTGTGAAGTTAGACACTAGGACTCTACAGGAGGGAATGCAACATGTATACAAAGTATGTACTGTGATTGTAACTGAAACGAAATGTTTAATAAAAATGACTACTTTGCATCTCAAATATAACATTATGCATCACAACTTCAACTCATTACATAGGGATGCAAGTAGCATATTTCTTGATAATGCAAAGTGACAGAACTTACAAATATCATCTTAGTAATCATATAAAAGTTTTGTTTCTCAATAACTTAATTCCCATTGCCCTTGTATAGAAGACGATTGCCATTCCCTGATAAATACTGTGACTTACTGCATCCTCTCCCGTTCCTCTTCTTCTTGCTCACGCTTAGATTTCCCCTCCTTCTTGCGTTCATTCTTATTGAGACCAGGTTGTGGGGTCACTGGCTTGGGGAGGAGGATGTCCCCACTATCACCTATGTCAACCTCTTGGTCCTTGCTTGGTGCATACTCTCGACCTGCAGAAAAATCACCAACTGGGATACCAATGATAAAGTATGGAATCAATACAGCCTCACCCATTCATACTTTATTTCATATGTAATATAATTAAGTTCAACGAAAAAGTATGCACACTGGCCTACTAATAGCTAACTAAAATTTTACCTGACAGAAAAAGGTTACCAAAACAAGAAAAATTTATTCAAAGCTTCAACTAATATTTATCAGTTAATGCAATCTTTAAAATGCATATATATATATATATATATATATATATATATATATATATATATATATATATATATATATATATATATATATATATATATATATATATATATATGACATAAACATGAAATAATGGACAACTGCCACTGTGATGACAAACTGACCTCCATGCATTTCTTCATGGAGAGGGTCCCTGCTGGGGGTGGTGCTGTCTCGGTCTGTATCAGGAACACAAATGTTATCTGTCTATATACCTGGATGAGTAAGGCATCTATAATGATACACTTGCTTGTATTTCCACATCTTCCATGAGATTAAAGGCCAGTCTGCACCATAATACACAAGTGAACATCTTACAACAGGGCTGGTTATAAGTGGTGGACCATAATAAAGTCACTTTTTGCAGCATTTGTTCTGACAGCACATGCATATGTAATACTCAACATGTATTTCCTATAAATATTGTTGACTATTATATATACAAGTATATGTGGTACTCATCAACACTTAAATAAATATCAGCCTATGCAATACATTCCATTGCCATACCTGCATGCTCTGGAGTAGCTAAGAGCTGGGCCAGAGGGTCACTACCAAGAGGGGTGGATTGAGAATCACTGACATCACGAGAGTCAGTATTGTCGGCATCAGAAAAGTCTGAGCCATGACTCTCAGACATGCTCAAATTCCTTACATCACCACCAGCACTGTCACCATCAGAGTAGTCTTCATTATCTGTCACATCCATTGTGGCCTAACTGAAATATACACTCAGTGAGTCAACAGTTGCAGCAATGAGTTTCTGTATATATTTATTCATTTCTACACTTTCTCACATGGGTATATATATATATATATATATATATATATATATATATATATATATATATATATATATATATATATATATATATATATATACACACACACACACACACACACACATATATATATATATATATATATATATATATATATATTGATAGAATTTTTAGAGAAACATATAATTTGCTAAGGAATATTGGAGTAGCATTTCACTGTATGGACGAAGAAATTGCTAAGTACTATAATAAGACCCAGATTGGAATATGCAGGAGTAGTGTGGACCCCTCATAAAAAGAAACACATAAGGAAGTTGGAGAGACTACAAAAAATGGCAACAAGAATGGTTAAAGAATTTGAAGGGATGACATATGAGGAGAGACTAAAAACTATGGATCTACCAACCCTGGAAAAAAGAAGGGAGAGAGGAGATCTGATACAAGTTTATAAATTGATCAACAGAATGGATCAAGTGGATAATGAGAAACTGATCCTGAGAGAAGAATATGACATTCGAAGCACAAGATCGCATAGTAAAAAGCTGAGAAAAGGAAGATGTCTGAGAGATGTTAAGAAATATAGTTTCCCGCAAAGATGTATTGAGACGTGGAACAGTTTAAATGAAGAAGTAGTGTCTGCAACGAGTGTGCATATTTTCAAAGTACGATTGGATAAGTGTAGATATGGAGAGGGGCCACACGAGCATAAAGCCCAGGCCCTGTAAAACTACAATTAGGTAAATACACACACATACATACATACATTAGTCTTATTACAACACTGCATCATTTGTGGTGAATTTTGCTGATTCATCCAATAGTTTCATATTTTCTTATCTTTTTGGAACCAGGCAAGAGAGCAAGGTAAATTGGAAAAGAATATATATATATATATATATATATATATATATATATATATATATATATATATATATATATATATATATATATATATATATATATATATATATATATATATATATATATATATATATATATATATATATATATATATATTTTTCCAATTTACCTTGCTCTCTTATATATATTCTTTTCCAATTTACCTTGCTCTCTTGCCTGCTTCCAAAAATAAGAACATATGAAACTATTGGATGAATCAGCAAAATTCACCACAAATGATGCAGTGTTGTAATAAGACAACATGTATGTATGTATATATATGTGTGTGTGTGTGTGTGTGTGTGTGTATATATATATATATATATATATATATATATATATATATATATATATATATATATATATATATATATATATATATATACATATACATTTATATAAATTACCTTTCTATATATTCAGATAGTTTTACTTATTCTTCAGGGGGTCGTACATATAGTAAATCTTGGTTTTGTTTGGCGCTAAGGAAGCAGAGAAGAAATTTACTCTCAAGACAAGCAATTGCATAGTCTTCTCTGTTTTACTCCATGATAATTTAGACTGTGCTCAGCCACCAAACAAAGGGTGGTGAAGGCACTGAAGGATCGCACTCTGCCCAAGGTAAGCAAAAGTGAGGCAGCGTCCTTCCCACTGAACTTTGTAACATGAACCTCTACCTGGCCAGTGACAACAGCAAAAACTAATCATAAGTTTCCAAAGTATACTGTAACTGTAAACTGACCTTATCAATTTTTTCGTGTAGTACTCCTATTCGTTTATATTTTATCTACTGATAATGCACGTCTGGAGAGCCAACATAAGCGTGAGTTACTGGGTTATTGCGACAGGAGAATCCAAGGTAGGCAGACGTTATAGTTGCTGCGAAGATCTAGTGACCCTTATGAGCTCTTGGGCTGTCCTGTGAGGCTATCAGGGCAGCAGGTCGGGAGGCACAGGTGAGGCAGAGGACGGCACGCGACTGTAAAAAGGCAGATAAGAGTATTGTAACCCAAAGCTCCGTGCCATGCAAGGAATATTTTTGGTGCCGTGGACTCGCCACTCGGCTTTGATGTGCAGCCGCTCGTGTTCTAAGTTGCCAACTCTCAATTACTACTATATAGTGGCAAATATCGTTAAAAGTCGCTAAAATCATAAGGTAATAAAAAGAAGAAGAAAAAAATAATTGAACATCACTTTTGATAGAAAGAATTAGTGTGTGTGTGTGTGTGTAATTCTATCGCCTCTATCCTTGATATACTGTATGTGTATTTTTGACAATATACTAGGGTGAATTGATAATATGTAGAACATGTACATTTTCCCATGCATTTCTATCTTCTTATTTATCCAATGATCTGTGTACGAATCTGTCTACTTATTTATCTATCTACCTACCTATCCATCTATCTGTCCAGTTATCTATCTATTGGCTTATCAAATTACCTGCTGTTCATCTATCTGTTTTCACACAGACATGCAAATATTGACAAACTGGCATGGCTGGCCCTGGCTGTTTATTTTATTTATTTATTCATTTTTTTTTTTATGTAAGAGGTCCAATACTGTCAAGGGCAACTAAATGTTAGAAAAAAAAAAGGCCCACTGGAACTGCAGGTTCCCTAAAAGGTCCGAAAGAGTCATCCAAAAGCCATGGACAAATGTCTTGATACCTCTCTCTCTTAAAAGAAATCAAGTCGTATATAGGAAGATGGAAGTACAAAAACAGGTAGGGAGTTCCAGAGTGTACCAGTGAAAGGTATGAATGATTGAAAATATTGGTTAACTCTTATATTAGAGGGTTAGACAGAAGAAAGCCTTGTGCAGCGATGCCGCATGAGGAGGGGAGGCATGCAGTTAGCATGAATATAGCAATAAAAGATAGAAAGAGATGCAGCATTTCGGCGGTGAGAAAGAGGCTGTAGACAATTAGTCAGAGAAGGGGAGTTGATGAGACGAAAAGCTTTTGATTCCACCCTATCTAATACAGTTGTATGAGTGGAATCCCCCAAACATGCGAAGAGTACTCTATACAAGGACGGATAAGACTCTTGTACAGAGTTAGCAGTTGGAGGGGCGAGAAAAACTGGCGGAGACGTCTCAGAACGCCTAACTTCATAGAAGCTGTTTTTACCAGATGAAATGTTAAGTTTCCAGTTAAGATTATGAGTAAAGGACAGACTGAGGATATTCATTGTGGAAGAGGTCGGGAGACAGTGGAGTGTCATTGAAGAAGAGGGGATAGTTGTCTGGAAGGTTGTGTCGAGTTGATAGATGGAGGAATTGAGTTTTTGAGGTATTGAAAACTACTAAGTTTTCTCTGCCCCAATCAGAAATCTTAGAAAGATAAAAAATCAGGCGTTCTGTGGCGTCCCTGCGTGATCTGTTGACTTCCTGAAGGGTTGGTAATCTCTGAAAGGACGTGGAAAGATGTAGAGTGGTGTCATCAGCGTAGGGCAAGATTGGTTAAGGTCATTAATGAGTAATAGAAAGAGAGTGGGTGATAGGACAGAACTCTGAGGAACACCACTGTTAATAGATTTAGAAGAGCAGTGACTGTGTACCACGGCTGCAATAGAACAAGTCGGAAAGAAAACTTGAAATAAAGTTGCAGAGAGAAAGATAAAAATCGTAGGAAGGCAGTTTTGAAATTAAAGCTTTGTGCCAGACTCTATCAAGAGCTTTTGATATGTCTAATCCGACAACAAAACTTTCACCGAAATCTCTAAAAGAGTATGACCAGCCAGGACTCAGTAATAAGGAAGGCCAGATCACCAGTAGAGCGACCTTGACGGAAGCCATACTGGTGATCAGATAGAGGATTGTGAAGCAGTGTTGCCAACCCCTACAGACTACTTCGCCCTACACAGACACTGAAATTGCCCTACATTTTCCTTCATTGCCCTACGATTCAGGATGAATCATGAAAATATCTCGATATTAGTTGGTAGTTTTTTTTATTTATATACTGCTATATAGCAACAACAAAAATAATATGTTTTCTCTTGTTTAGTGCAGGAATAGACCTACATCTTATCTTTCTTGAAAAAAAATTGAATATATAATATAGATATTTGGCCTCTCTAAATCAAAATCAAGCTTCTTTTCAAAAATAAATAAATATTCTTATTTTGATTAACTGTAATTTTATGTCCTTTTTCAGTCCAAAACAGAAATAGGCTATAGGAGCCACCCAATCTTAATTTACAAAAAATAATTCTAATAATTTTATACATTTTTGAATGAATACATAGATACATTATGTAGATTATTTATTGTTGAAGAAGTTTTTTTGTTACATAGTAGAGGGTAATAGAATTTTTTTTAAATTAGTACCTTTTTTTTAGCATATTTCCTTTCCGTTTACATAATTAATCTTTTGATGCAAAATAATTATCACTCATACCAAGAAATCGTAATTGCCCTACGTTTTGCTCAAATTTTGTAAAATTGCCCTACCGCCCTACAGACCAGGATATGAGGCTAAATTGCCCTACGCGTAGGGCAATTGCCCTACGGTTGGCAACACTGTTGTGAAGTGACAGATGTTTAAGAATCTTCCTATTGAGGGTTGATTAAAAAAAATGAGACAAGCAAGAGATTAAAGCTATAGAACGGTAGTTAGAGGGATTAGAAAGGTCACCCTTTTTAGGAACAGGCTGAATGTAGACAAACTTCCAGCAAGAAGGAAAGGTAGAGGTCAATAGACATAGTTGAAAGGTGGAAACACGGAAGCACAGTTTATGAGAACAATAGGAGGGACCCCGTTAGGTCCATAAGCCTTCCGAGGGTTTAGGCCAGCGAGGGCATGGAAAACATCATTACGAAGAACATTTATAGGTACGAAATAGTCAGAGGGAGAAGGAGAGGGAGGAACAAGCCCAGAATCATCCAAGGTGGAGTTGTTTGCAAAGGTTTGACAGAACAGTTTAGCTTTAGAGACAGATGAGATGGCAGTGGTGGCATCTGGAGGAAATAAAGGAGAGAAAGATAAAGAAGTAACGTTGTTGATGTTTTTGGCCAGATGCCAGAAGTCATGAGGGGAGTTGGAGTTTGAAAGTTTCTGACATTTTCTATTTATGAAAGAGTGTTTGGCATGATTCCGGGCAGAAATACAAAGTGCATGAGATTCAGGAGATGGAAGGCTCAAGTACCTTTGTGGGCAACCTCTGATCTATCATGTATAGCACGAGAACAGGCTGTGTCAAACAAAGGTTTAGAAGGTTTAGGTTGAGAAAAGGAATGAGGAATGTACACCTCCATGCAAAACACTATCACCTCTGTTATGCGTTCAGCTCACAGAGTTGGGTCTCTGACACGGAAACAGTAATCATTACAGGGAAAATCAACATAATACCTCTTCAGAGGTCCCCCAACTGGCAGAGGCAAAACGCCAGAGGCACCTCCGTTTTGGGGGATACTGAGGAGGAATTGGAGAAATAGGACATGATACAGAAATGAGATTGTGATCGGAGGAGCGCAACGGAGAATATAGGGTAACAGCATAGGCAAAATGATTAGAGATAAGGAAAAGATCAAGAATGTTTGTTGGTCGTATCTCCAAGACGGTCAGAAATACGAGTAGGGTGTTGCACCTGTTGCTCTAGGTCATGGAGGATAGCAAAGTTGACGGCTAGTTTACCAGGATGGTCAGTGAAGGGAGAGGAAAGCCAAAGTCTGTGAACATCGAATAGTAAGACGGGGTTAGCTTTCGTGTGTCCTTCCATTGTGGCGACCAGATGAGTTGAGGGGACGGTTTCTTTGTGACAGTGCCACAACCTCGCCTGACCTGATATGCCACGTACTCATACATGTACATATACCTTCATTTGATTTTGTATATAACAGTTATTTGTATTACCTGATATTTAATGAAATAGTCAGAATATTCTTAGGGACATCGTTTGTTGATAATTCTATGATTAGAGAATTGTGAGTAGTGGTGAATGTTTTGGTTGGATCATCTGGCAGTATGGTGAACAACACCTTACGGGTCTGTACAATTAAGTTTTACTATAGCTATCTAGATAGAGCCGTTACTCCAAGTTATCGTACTATATTCTGCAGAAAAAAAGTATTATGCTGCAAGTTATGCATACTCAGTGATGACCCACAGTGTATGGACGAGGCTTGGAACATAGAGTATTCTCTATAGACACATTACCAAGCACTCCCCTCACCCTCGCATCCCTTCTTGCTTCTGTTAATGAGAAGAGAATGGCGAAAATTAATAAACCACTTTAGTTGTTAGTCAGTCCGCTGAGCTTAGCTGAAGATGGTATTTGCATCCCTGTTCGCGGCGCCGTGACGCCTTAATATTTCTCCCTTCTTTTTCATCTCATCTGTCGCCAACCGTGTTACTAACCATAAATTTTGATAAAAGACTAATGAATCCTCATGTACCTAAATTAATAGTTGTCATGGAGGATAGTTAGGTAAAGATACGCTTTTTATAGCTCCTACTGTATTTTCATGTTTCCATTTAATTAATTTGTTTATTTTTTCTCGCATTTGTACTCAGAGGTGAGGTAATGTTCGGTTACTGTATCTAAGATGTAATGCTTGCTGTATGTGGGTGTTGTATCGTGTATGTATCAGTCAATGTTTGTTGGGTTAGGACTGTATTAATGTATAGGCGCCCCCGTTCCACGCCCACCTATCCTGATCTCTCTCCCTCGCCTCCCCCCCCCCCCAACTCTCTCTCTCTCCTATACTACTTTGCCTCCCTATAAACTAACCTAACATTCACCGCACCCTTAAGGTAAACAAAACTTATATATTTGTAACCTAACCTAACCCACATAAGATAATCATTCTATCAATATCTGCTGTGATACTTTTCTTGTGTCAGGACAGTGTATTGGGGATATTATCAGGAAAAATAACAAGGCACCGAAAAACAACAGGAGTGTCACATATACGTTCCCCTGTGGTTGGTTTGAGGTGGTGTACCATGGGGAAATGGCAAGGAGCTTTAAGAGAAGATATGAACACAGGAATGACTTGTAAGACTGTCAACTCTAGTCATACATAGTGACATGAAGGGTCACTGACCAGACTAGAACAACCCCTCAGACTTACACTCATGGCTGAACAGGAAGGAGAGAACTGTAGAATCTGGGTACATTGCAACAAGAAAAACGGCCAATCACAAAGAAGGGTTCGTCACCCAAGCTGCTCTATTTACATCTTTATTGTTGCTAACTTGTTTTATTGTTCCTCAATCTTGGGATTTCAACAAGGATGCAATAAAGTCTCTGCATTTCTTGGTTTCAATAGACTACATTAGAACACCGCTGGATTTGTGAGTTGCTTTATATGAAGCTTCCTTTGCAACCAAAGCATTTAGCTGGTAAACTGTATTGTGTGGACACATCTTCCCTATATCTTTGTGTAGATCCAAGGAAACCCTGTATCATTTTTATATTTTTCAATTCGAATGTAGTTAAAGTCGTTCAGCAAATTTAGAAAAAAAAAAAATGTACATCCTAACAAATTTTTTGACATTATTGGAAAGTTCTTGGTGAAACAAGTGGTGCATATATGTGACTCACACTAACATTCATTTACAAGTTATGCCTTTGAGGGTTTACTTTAGATATTCTAAGAGACTGCTTATATACTACCAATATTGTCACTGATTTGCTGATATCTTTTGACTAAAAGGTAATCCTCTGGGAAACTAACAAAACACTCTTACAGCTGAGATTGTGACAAATTCCTCAGAATTTGTCATATGAGGAATTTGTCATAAGATGCAGTCACCTTTCAACCTACTTAGGTAGTAGGTGCAAGATTCGGAAAAAGTTTAAGCTCACTTGGAATATCAGGATTCATTATGTTGGGATTTTCCTGTAATCATCCATTATCTAACAATGTGATGTTATAATAATTGTACTGTTCAACTCAATTTTGCAGATTTTTACCATGGCCAACCGTTTCTTTGAGGGGGCAGCTCATGCAGCTGCGTATGCCAGGTTTCGGCCACATCCTCCTCAGTCTCTTATTGACAACATCTTATCTTTTTTGAAATCAAAGGTAAATAAGGATAACTTCAGAGTTATTTTGTGAAGTTATTAAACTTACAGTATGTTCATTCTACTAGTACTACCTAAGGATGTAGGTAGCTGTGGTGTGAGATGACAGCTGACGTGAGAATTGTTGGCTTTGGTGCTTCATAGCTTTGAGATGTCATAGTTCAACCAGCCATTCAATTGCAGTTGTTGTTTGTGTGATATATTCTTATTTTTTGGGTTTGCTATAGTCACAATAATTGTCCTAATATGTTTTTTATTTGTCCTTTAATGAAATGATTGGCTGCTGCCTTCTAAAATCCTATCACGGGCATCAGTCTGCTTTGTTGATGGTTGAATGTGAATACATATTCTTTATTCCTTAGTATACAGGTGCACTGGCTGCAGCAGCAGATGTTGGGTGTGGGTCAGGCCAGACTACCTGGATCTTGGCACCACACTTCAACAATGTCACAGGTCTTGACATCTCTGAAGCTCAAATCACTGAGGCCATCAAGAAAAACAAAGCAAATAATGTTTCCTTTAAGTGAGTTGATAGTGAAATGGAGTGAGTTGTGTAGTGGTAAATGGTTTTTGAAATATTAAAAATTGCAGGATGGAATGGATTACAGTTTATACATCAAAATTCAGAATGTTATTACTAGTTTCTTCCCTCAAAACAGGGTCAGTGGAGCAGAGAAGCTGCCTTTCCCATCACAGTCCCTCCAGGTTATTACAACAGGACAGGCTTGTCATTGGTTTGATCTACCAAAGTTTTATGCTGAAGTTGATCGAGTACTGGTGCCAGGTAAGCCAACTGATGCTTAGTATATCACTAATGAGAAAATTTCATCTAACCATTTCCTGATAAGATGGAATGTTTTGTGGTCTTTTTTATGCAAGGTAAAAGAAGTGCCTTATATTATTCAAAGGAATAATTTTTTTAAGACTTGTGCAGTGATTAAGTAGTGAAAATGGTCTAAGTAGAGTTATTTGTAATTTGATGCTTGTGTTTTCATCTGCATAAAAGAAACCGGTCAAGGTTTGATGTTACCCTGAGTGTAAAAAGACTTGTTGTTGATAGATTAATCCAGAATAATATGGTAATGCATACACTATATTGATGTACATAAGTAGCACAATTGGTAGCCCTTACCCAAAACCAACTGTAAGTTGGTATGTAGTGGTCTTGGTGAGACAAGATTTTAGTTGACTTTAACTTGTGCCTGAGGTTCAGTATGTTCTGTAAACATTATAGGAGGAGTGGTGGCACTCTATGGGTACCTGTTTCCACTTCCTATCTTTGGGGAAGTATCTGACCAGCTGGCAGAGATTGTGAATGATGTAAGTATAGTATACAGCTTTTGTTATACTGGCTTGAATCACTAAATTAACAAGCCTCTGTAAATAAACTGCCTCAGTAATTTTTGGTGATTTTTCAATCTATAGTTAATTTAATTCATCATGTAGTTGCACACCTACCATTGCTATATCTTGGGTATGAATCTCTCTCTCTCTCTCTCTCTCTCTCTCTCTCTCTCTCTCTCTCTCTCTCTCTCTCTCTCTCTCTCTGCAGTGTATGGAGGGAGGGAAGGAGAAGGCATGCCTATGATATATGGCAGAGACCGTTAAGCTTTACCCAATGACAGCTACCATGAATGAAAAAAAGTAACTTTTGTTGGAATTATAGGTAAGAAAACTGCTTCAAGTAGGGAGCCGCCTGTATCTCAACTTTTTTACTTTTAATATGAAGACTTCCCATAAAGGAAGATAAAGAATACCCAGGCAGTTTATTTATAAAGGTAACAATATGGTATTAATAAAATTTCCATAAAAAGAAAGATACACCAATGAAGGCATTATGCTCTGTGCTATGCTTCTCATTTGTAGAAGGATAAGGAAAAGTGGTTTTATGTTTTATCATAGCAATATTAATTGAAAACATAAGTTCCTCTCTAATACACTTCATGATTCATGTTGATTTTTATTGCTCTAGACATATAAGAATAAGTTGAAAGGCTACATTCAGCAAGGCAGTATGGAAGTCTACTTAGAAAACTATAAATCCGAGAAGTACAGCATGGCTCATTATGAGGATAACATAGAAATCAGGTTAGTTTCTCTTACAATATCTATAATGACCTTGCTTGTAAATTTGCACCAGTGATTATGCTGTCATAAGAGTAGTTTTGAGGTGCCTGCATGTTGTGTGTATAAAATGCTACTGTTCATATTGAATGTATTTCAATTTCCTGTGTACATGTTTTGATAGTTTTAAGCATTATTTCTTCTTTCTACAAGCTTCAGCAAATATTCATGCTGTGATTACAATGACTTTTCCTTTCCCTTCTACATGTCTTATTTTGTTACCCCATTCATCATTGGAAACATCCTGTTGATATTCAGTTAACTATGAAAGATAATAGTCATTATTGTTGCTGCTTTGATTGGGTTAACTGCTTCTTTATGCTGACTATGTAACAGCTGCAGAGTTCATGATTTCCTTCTTGTATTAAAGCTACAGTACAAACATAATTAAATTACTGTTTATACTTCATTAATAACATGCAAAACTGTATTTAACATTGTTGATTATTAAATGTAATGACATGATATTAGAAGTGAAAACTTTTGTAAATGAAAACCTTTAATGGACAGTTGATTAGTTTTTGCATTAGAGTGAAGATGACAGAGTTTATTTAATAATGTAAGTCATCATACTGTGATGGTATCGTCATCTCCATCTGTTCATTCCGTAGGTGTACAACAAGGAAACTAAAGGATACTGGGGTGATGGCCGCCAGGATGTAGATGAGGCTTACACTGACCCTAAGTTCATCCCTCTCTATCAGGATTTCATAAGGTCTTTGTTATCTCAGTGATTTGTTTGTGGAGTCATGTTTTGCTTTGCAGTGTTTTGTCTTGTATTGTGTACATATTATAGCATATCACATTGGTTAGCAGTAGAGGAATGTGACATTTGTTGGATGAATGCAACAATAATGTATATTCATTCTTTTCTAGTAAACAGTACATTTTCTTGAGTTAATGGAATCTCAGATTAAAGACATACCTTTTTCTACTGAAAATACTGGATGGTGGACTGGTATTTTTTCAAAATTGTACCAGTTTTGGTAAGAGTGTACATACTATTCCTTAAATCTCTCTTTGCATCCAGACTCATTTATATTTTTCATGACTTGCAGCTAGGTGATCATAAATAATAACTTGCCTGGCATTCACAATACCCTCTTTCATATTTTCATCTAAAGCACTTACTACTCTTATCACATATAATTATTATGCATTAGTAATATGTACTCATCAGTTTCTTCTTCATGTTCCTCAGGAATGATAGCCACTATACAGACAGGGATGTCTCTGTCACAGACCTGACAGGATATATTAGCAGCTGGTCTGGCTTCCAGAACTATCGTGCTCAAAATGGAGATAAAGCTGCATCTGATATGCTTCAGAACTTCCAAAATAGGTAAGTTTGGCAAATATATGTTCATGTATGACAAATGCTATTCATTATCATCATCTACACGACTTTTTATGTATCTAAGTACAGAACATAAGAACATACTTTCTGTATATTGATGTAGAGTAGCAAATTTTGTTCAATTTACAGAGGAAAAGAACTCATTTAACTGTCATATCATTATATCCATAGGATCATGTCAGTGCTCGGGGTGAGCACCGCACCAGAGGACACTCAGCTGACCCTTCGTTATAAATACTTCATCATTATGGGACGCAAGCCGTAAGCACAGTGCTTTAATGTGCTTGAATGTTACTAAAAGAAATAATTTCTGTTGTAAAAAAATATGTTGCTTTAAGAGAGCCATGTTATTTGAGCAGTCTCTTAATATGTTTTATTTTTATTTAACTTTTGTCCAGAAAAATAAATAAGTAATTTTGTATTTAGAATGGTTTTGAGCTTTTGGATGTTGATGGCCATTTTAGAGTATTTTCTCCAACTTATCTGTATTAAAACTTAATTTTTAAATTTACATTAAATGGAAAATATTTATTGTAAGTTCATAGAGTTTCTCTTTCTTTTAAGTCTGCATTATTTTAAGAAAATATTTTAGGAAATTTGCTGATTTGTCTCAAATATACTCAACTTACAATTGCATCAGTATTGTACCGTCAAGGTCTTTCACGTTTCTACTCACCATTGCACAAATTATTGTTATGACTTGGTTTTAACTTTTTTGTTCATAAAATACATAAATTTGAGTGAAGGTGTATTCTATATTTCAAAGAGCTGGTGATAAATCAGGCAGACAGTAAACAGAAAGCTTGGAGTGAGGTCCTGAGGAGGAACAAGAAAGCAACTCTCTTAAGTCTTTAAATCTATCTTATCTCCACTGTCTTTTTTTCTTATGAAGTGGCCTCTAGTCATGGTTAACTGGGAAAAAATGCTAAGGTAAGTTCCTTTAAGATGACTAAAAAGTCCAAAATTACAATCTGAAGTGGCTTGGAGCTTCTCCTTTCAAAGAGTGTGACTGATGGGTATACTTAGGTCACCCAAGTACAGGAGAAGATGCAGAAACTGACAGAGTTCTATGTAACCATTAAAAGAGATGAAAGACTGAGAATACTAGTGAACTTGAAATATGGAGGTGGATGAAATAATACCAATGAAGGTAAAAAAAGTCTTGTTGTGAGGCTGAGAGATAGTGAGAAGCATATGTAACTACAGTTAGCAAAGTCAGAAGACCAGTTAGCATGAAAAATGCTTTTAATTATAGCCTGTTTCAGAGAGCAGTGTAAGTGGAACTATCTATGTGAGGTGCATGTCATATAGTAGGTAGATAAGTCCTATGTTCAATGTTGGTAATTTAAGGATGAAATAGATGAAAAAAGAAGTGGAGATGGCTAACAATGGCTAATTTCATGGAAACCGCGTAGTGTAGTGGTTAGCACGCTCGACTCACAATCGAGAGGGCAGGGTTCGAATCCCGGCGCGGCGAGGCAAATGGGCAAGCCTCTTAATGTGTGGCCCCTTTTCACCTAGCAGTAAATAGGTACGGGATGTAACTCGAGGGGTTGTGGCCTCGCTTTCCCGGTGTGTGAAGTGTGGTCTCAGTCCTACCCGAAGATCAGTCTATGAGCTCTGAGCTCGCTCCGTAATGGGGAAGACTGGCTGGTTTGGGTGACCAGCAGACGACCGAGGTGAGTAAGAAACAAAACAAAATGACATAGAAAGTGGTGTAATCAACATAGGAATTAATAAGATAGGGAGTTTCATGTAGATGATTGATGAATAGTAACAAAGGAATAGATGACTAAACAAAATGACTAAAGCAGAAAAGCTGTAGGCATAGACCACTTCTGGCACCTTTGAGAAAGCCTGTGTACACATTCACACTCACAGTGTACTATATACACACGAGTGGTAAGATTCATAGTTTTCTGATGTTGGTGGAAAGCAAGATCTTTGGTTTACATCCTGTATTTAGTGTTGGATGACCAGTGGCTATGGAAATAACAATGGCAATTCCAATCCCAGGTTGAGTTAAGTATGCGACCAGACTACTGCACCAACATACATACCAAGATCAATCCAGAAGATTTTAGGTTTGATCTTTGATTTCTGCATAAACTTTGAGGCGTTGGTCTCACCCTGCAGCTGAAACAATATCATCTTGTAGTCCTGTAGAGTCTGCAAATGAAGTACAGTAATGTATAATAATGAATTATGTTGGAAAATAAGAGTAATGCATTTTTATGGATAACATATATTTACTGTTTAATAATTGATTGTAAAGGTAAGGTACATAGGCACAAGAAACACGCCGAGATGTAACAGTGAATATTAAATAATGCGATAAGGATATATAATCAATAAAGGGATAATTTTATTTTGTTAACCACTGAAGAATTGATACCAAACATCAAACAGTATAAAGCTCATAATATTATATATTCAACAGACCAAAGATTTTGGTTTGACCAGTGATGGTGGGACAAGGGAGGCAGGAATGCTGATCCCAGCCTCAGGTTCCTCCATATGTGATTTGCCATTTGCTGTTTTGTCCTGGTTCTGACACAGAGCAGGACGGTAAGAGCTGCTGCAGTAAATAGCAGGCTTACATAATGTACTTATAGACATAAGCAATGTTGTATTGATATAAGGTAGTGATAGGCCTTTGAGGTGGGCCAGCCTTAAAGGCCTGAGATGAGTCTGCAGGACTCTGATTGTATATTTGGTGGAATGATGAGGCACCAACATGGGGGATGCCAGCTTAGATTTTATGGCTGATCAGAATTCTTAATCAAAACACATGTATAATTTCTTGTAGTGTGTGAGAACCTAGCTGATGAGAAACTATACTAATAATTTTTGGTTGTATAAATTAATAATCTTTAATCTTTAGTTGGATTGTTAAATAAATGAAATATGTGAATAACTACAGTGTATTTAGTAGTGTGGGGCTGGGTGTGGAGATTTGCAATGAATAACTATGATCAGAGTAGTTATAGTAAGGTGTCTTATGATGAACATAGACAGAACTGTAAATTGTGGAAAAATAATGAGGTCAGGTGTAACATCTGCAAAGCAGCTCAACAACCCCAAAAGGTACTGCAGCTGTTTATCAGCAAGTATCTGCAAAGAGTGCAGACACTGCTGACAGTGACAGAATGGACCACATGCCATGCCTCAACACCATGATGAGTGCAGCTAGTTCAGTGACAAATCCTGAATCACAGATAAAAAAAGAGACATTTGTCAACCCACATTCTCCACTAGCAACTTTCTATTCCTCCACCGTTCTCCACCACAGTCAGAGCAGCCACAGCAACCCAAACACTGCTGCATTCAACTGACAATAAAACACGAGGATCAGATGGCAGTAAATTCCCAACTATGAGATAATTGTTATAACTACGAGAATTGTATCGGAATCTAATGCTAACTTCTTAACTGTTTATATTTTAACTGTATACAAAAGAGGAGAGATTTAACATTGCCTTCATAAATGATGACACAACATAATAGTGGGTGATGTATGTAAGTTTGTGGTACAAGTATATAAAGATATACATGCACATATTGATACTGCGAGCATAGCCTGAAGATGAGGTGAGTCCACAGGCCTCACTCACAAGATACATGAGTGCCTGTATGAATACTCCCCTTAGATGATAATTATGAAGAGTCTCAGCATTAAAACATCTACCAACATGTTGGTGAAGTGAATAACAGTAGCAGGTATAAAAGTGTACCATTGGCTCCAGAGGTGTGTCTCCGTGTGATGGGGTGGAGGAGACAGACGATGGTGTCTCAACCACACATCTGCCAATACGGCATCTTGGCCAGAATAAATCTTACTTATTTTTTCTTCTTACACGTACTAAAGGGCACCTTGGTGGGAGATGTGGTCTTTGCTGCTCCATTGGCCTTTGCTTCCCCAATTGAAGTCTCCTTCTGTGACTCATCCTTACTGGGTGAGGTTGTTGCTGCAGGAGTGGTGGGTGAAGTGGAAGGTTTGGTGGCAGTTGCTGGTGGGGATGATGGTGGTGATGAAGGAGGAGAGGTGCTAGAAGCGGTGTTGCTAGAAGCTGACCGAGCAGGCTGCTTCTTGGGGGACTTTGAAGGGGAGGAAGATGAAACCTCTTCTGAGGGCAGGGCAGGGGGTGGTGGTGGTGGAGGAAGGCGGCTGAGAGTGTCCTCAGGATCCTCATAACAGTCTGGGACTTTAACCTCCGTCACCTGCATCAGAGGGTAAGTTGAGCAAAGACTAGGAAATCACACTACAGCTGGTGTAGTGTGTAAAGCTATGAAGGCTCTGAAGGTGCAATCTGTTGTGTTAATATATGGTGGTTTTCCTTCAAGTGTTAGGGTTTTTGGTTGCCTGCATACATCCAAAACTCAGAATATAATTATGGCAGTACTTTAACCACATTTTTCTTGAAATTACATTAACTCAAGTCACTGATTTGAATTATATTATAAAATAACTGTGTTGCAATGCCTCTTCATCTTACAAGACTGATGCCTCACCTGAACTTGTGGAACAACCACTTGGTGCGGCTTGAGATCCTGTGAGGCAACAGCGGTAGGGAGGACTGGGGTGGTGGCACAGACAGCCATGGTGGAGAGGTTGGTTACTACGCTGAATTCCTTTTTCGATTCAGACTTGTGGAACGCTTTTCTGATCTGATGTGAAAATGGAAACATCAAAATGTCTGTCTGATGGAGAGGAGCGATCTGACCATAAAGTAAACAGGTAGCCTGCACTGTTTTGGCTAAAAAAAATGGAAAGAGAAATACAGAAGATGGAATCTGAGGTTACACTGGTATGAATGCAGGCTTTTCTTTACAGTTGCTGTTTTCATTTTCTATATTCATTCCTTCTAAAAATATATTAATTCTAACAGCATCTTGTTTTAGCAATATTCTTGAGTCCCCCCATCCCTGCTCTCATTGCCACCACTCATCTATTCTCCCTTTCACTGCTACCACTCCTCTCTGCTGTCAAGTCTTTTTCCTTCTCATAAGCCTGGCTTGACCCTAATAACTCCATTGTGCTTCTTTCCTCTCCCTGCACCTCCTTGTCACCACCTTCATCAATCTCTCGCTCTGTGCTAATAAATAGGAGTGTGTTACTTCATTGTATTTATAAATGAAGAGGGTGTTGTTAATAATGATGGTTGATAAATAAGGTGGAGATGATGGTAGTGACAAGCGACAATTTTATTTATTTTTTTTTTATAACATTAGGGCCTGTAGTGCCTGCAGGTATACTTGAAGAGTATGTATAGGAAGTGCTGTTCAGCTTCCACCCATTAGTGGCGCAGGCAATTTTATTTATAGTGATATCCATATTAGGGCTCATATCACCACCCAAGTGCATCTTTGGTGTAACCACCTAGAATCAGGGTATCATGGTGACATGTAGGTAACTTTAAACCACTCGACAAATGGCATCGTTTCAAAGCTGTACGTGGTGGCACTGGGATTTGAACCTACGCACCACCTACATAAATTTCTGAAGCTGTATAAAATTGCAAAATAGTAAGCAGAGTGAATATGAATACGCCTCATGGTACTACATATGTTTGGAGTGGACATTTGAAAATTTATGCTGTATTCTTATTAAAGAGGAAGGGAATAAGGTAAAGGAACATGGGTACAGAAATTCAGTATCCTCACTGTAGTACATACTGTATATCACTCACTCAAGTAAAGAGTAAATTTAAAAACAATATATGAAGATAATTTTCATGCTTTTATACACTCATTCATTTCACCTCACATTTCATTTATATCATTTATTTATTTCATCATTATTTTGTTTGTTTACCTTGTGTTTTATCCAAGACTCCTTGTTGTCCCCTTGGCCCAGTGTGTTGATGGACGTGGAGGAGTGGGATTTCAGGTCGGGGTCACTGGTCCACCTGTCTCTGATGTGACTTGAGCATGACTTCTGTATGCTGTCAATGAGTTCCGAACACACGTGGCGGCCTGTGTAGCGCGCCCACTCCACCGCGCACATTCCCCGCCCGAAATCCCGCAGGTGAGGTGACGCCCCTGGGGAAAAAAGGTGACGAGTTCCAGACTTATCTCAGTGGAAGCCAGACTACAATACTAAGCCATGCCGAGCAACAGGCAGCATCGCGCAGCAACAGGTGGCCTACACAGAGCACAGGGTGATGGCGGGTGGGAGCTCCATCATTCATATGTGTTGTCTGATACTGAACACAAGTTACACAACTTTTGTGAAATGCTCTGGAATTTCACGATGTCGATTCTCAAAGGCCAGATATATATATATATATATATATATATATATATATATATATATATATATATATATATATATATATATATATTCTCGATATTGATTTTCTCATTGATGATACATAAATACTTATTACACAAAAAGAAACTTAAGATAAGAGAAATAATCACTACAAATTGTTAAATGCAGTCAAGACAAGGTGCCGAAATGTCTGATGATACAATCTGTATTTTTTTCTATACATCATATATAAAGGGATGGAAATCATTCAACTGAAATAAGAGTTTATATTTCTTCCCAATTCCCATCCTTCCACCCACCGGCGAAAAGAAGGATCTTCGCTATTTTGGTCCTGCCCTGCAACGCTGCCTTCATGAGTGGGGTGAACCCTAAAGCGTTGCGGGCGTCCAGGTCAACGCTTCTGTTGCACTTGTTAACCAGGTGCGAAACTACCTCCGTGTGACCTGTGACAAAAAAAGAAAAAAAAAAATGTTAACAGCGTGACTGTTCTCTGCTCTCTATCTCTACACTTACCACACTGTGTTCAGTGGCCTCGAGAGGGAGGGAGGAAAAACATGAATCTTCAGATTGTTACGTGCATGAATTTCGTATATATCAAATGAATCTCTCTCTCTCTCTCTCTCTCTCTCTCTCTCTCTCTCTCTCTCTCTCTCTCTCTCTCTCATGGCAGGCACCAGCTCCCCGTCGCTCACCAGCTTGCGAGGCGAAGTGAAGGGGAGTGTTGCCGTCGGTGTCAGATTTGTTGATGTCGGAGCCCGGCAGACCCGTGAGCACCTCCACCACTCGTTGGAAGGCGTTGGCACAGGCGTAACTCAGCGCCGTCTGGTGGAAGAAGACGAGGGTTACTGACACTAGTGGAAGTGCTTCATAACGTATCTAAAAAAAAGTGAACGCTTCACTGAACAGCTGAAGAAATATTTTGACGTTTAACATGTTTAGCAAATAATACGTATATAGATTTAGAAAACGTCCTAACCCCAGTTTTGTTTCTTCTTATCTGCTCTCCCTACCTCTTTCTCAGCAGGTGGGGTCGGCACTGAGGACCACCTGGAGAGGCACAATCAACAAAAAACTCTTCTTGTGAGCGACGAAGATAAACAAGTTTGCTACGCTGCCACTCCGGTACCCACGTAATACTCACAGTACTAACAGACATAGCTTCAGCAGGTGCGACACACACACACACACACACACACACACACACACACACACACACACACACACACACACACACACACAAAGTGTGTGGCGCTGATAATGGTTGTGTGCAGAGCTTATTAAACATCACACACACACACACACACACACACACACACACACACACACACACACACACACACACACACACACACACACACACTATGAAGGATAAAAGAAAGACGCAAATTATCGCTTGGTTCAACAATTTTATTTATTTATTTATTTATTTTTTATTTATTAATTTATTTATTCTTTTTTATTAAGCAGAGCACAGTTTTCGCACGCCACCAGTGTTTGCCGGCGGGACTGCTCGTGACGACGGAACCAAGTGGGGAAGGAAAGTGCGTGGTCCCGATTTCAATTTCCTCTTTTATTGTATTTGAGGAAACAATGCGAGATGAATACCTTTGTTTGTTCCGTGTACCTGTGTGTGTGTGTGTGTGTGTGTGTGTGTGTGTGTGTGTGTGTGTGTGTGTGTGTGTGTGTGTATGCAGCATTTCTTAAACCTGTGCAACCACCTATTTTATTTTATTTATTTTTTTTTTACCTTACGAAGACATGGTAAAGTAAATGCAAGAAACGGATGAACGAAAAAAAAAGTTAAATAGGAATGAAGTAAGAAAAGAGGAAAAAAAGTAAAAAATAAAGTGAGAACAGTGTGAGTGTGTGTGTGTGTGTGTGTGTGTGTGTGTGTGTGTGTGTGTGTGTGTGTGTGTGTGTGTGTGTGTGTGTGTGTGTGTGTGTTTGTGTGTGTGTGGTTACGATCCTCCCTCCTCTCTCTCTCTCTCTCTCTCTCTCTCTCTCTCTCTCAGGAAGATGGATGGAAAGGAACGAGGCAGAAAGGAAAGGCAAGGGGACGACCAAGACATTCACAAAAAGACTAATAAAAAATAATAAAAGATAAAAAATGGACCGGAACTTCGAAGATAAATTTTAAGAATATTAAAAAATTTATGGAGGAGGAGGAGGAGGAGGAAGAGGAGGAGGAGGAGGAGGAGGAGGAGGAGGAGGAGGAGGAGGGAGTACGAGTGAGAAGCCATAAAAGAGGGAAACAGAATATACCAATGCATCTCTCCACTATTGCGATACGATCCACGTGATGCTCGTACCCACATGGCATATACTATGTGTATGTGTATGTGTGTGTGTGTGTGTGTGTGTGTGTGTGTGTGTGTGTGTGTGTGTGTGTGTGTGTGTGTGTGTGTGTGTAATTCACCTCGGTCGTCTGCTGGTCACCCAGCCAGTCTTCCCCATTACGGAGCGAGCTCAGAGCTCATAGACCGATCTTCTGGTAGGACTGAGACCACAACACACTCCACACACCGGGAAAGCGAGGCCACAACCCCTCGAGTTACATCCCGTACCTATTTACTGCTAGGTGAACAGGGGCCACACATTAAGAGACTTGCCCATTTGCCTCGCCGCCCCGGGACTCGAATCCGGCCCTCTCGATTGTGAGTCGAGCGTGCTAACCACTACACTACGCGGTGTGTGTGTGTGTGTGTGTGTGTGTGTGTGTGTGTGTGTGTGTGTGTGTGTGTGTGTGTGTGTGTGAGGGAAAAGAATGGCGAGATAGGAAGGCAAGAGAGAGAGAGAGAGAGAGAGAGAGAGAGAGAGAGAGAGAGAGAGAGAGAGAGAGAGAGAGAGACCGATGCAACCTTTCCGGGTGGAGAGAGGCAAGGCGGCAGGCAGCGGAGTGGCCGTGTGCAGTAAGGTGCCTTGTGGGAGATAATGTATAGAGACAGCTGGTTCAAGGTCACGCCAGTAAGACAAAGAGCAACTCTGGGCGGCATTGTCTGCTGCTGGTCCAGTGACGGTCCCTCAGGCTTTTGTTGGTTGGCAGGGTCTCTATCGTACTGCCTCCCCTCTGTTTGCGCCACCGAGGGGAAAAGCCTCTTTGGGTATATTTTTCCTCCCTGTTCATCAGCCTTGCTTTGTGTGTCGAAGATGTCCCCCTCCCACTCATCCTATTCCCTCCCGGACATGGCTTGACCACCGCTGAGAGGGATTCACTTTCAATTTCTCTTGCTGAAAAAATAACTTTCCACGCAAGGACTATACAGGGGAGGTGTCGACTCTCGAGGCACGTCTGGCTCAAGTGTCTGCAATGGTCGCGTCACTGGTGCAGGTCTGGCAGCAGCTGGACCATTGCTACACTCCCAGGTCAAGGCCAGTTTTCAGGGCAAAGCAACACATTCCTTCACGGCTAATGGTATTACTGACTGGAAATACGGTAGGCACAATATTGAGCTTCGGGAATCCTATATCAGTAATGTGACGGAACAGAGCTAGGACGTATTACGGGAAGAATGGAAAAGAAAAGATAGAAAGAAAGAGAGAAGAGGGATAAAAGAAAAAAAAAACGCCAGTGGGAGTAAGTATGATAGAAAGAAAAGAAGAGTAAAGGTAACAAAAGAGATATGCAAAGAGAGAAACAATCAATTAACGAAAAAAAATCTGAGAGACCACCTCCCTTCACTGTCGTGGATTAACAAGAGTGGCTTTGAAGGGAGACAGGGAGGCAGGGAGAGAGGGAGGGAAGACTTGCAACGGACTACACACAATGCTGAACCCTGCTCTCTGCCACGCCACACCTGCCACGCCACACCTCCCAGCTCATACCACTCCCAGTATCTTTTCCCTTAGAATCAGAACTAGTATAATTTTTTGAAATTACCAAAGGAACGGATCAACTGTACGTCAAAGAACAAGCCAGTGAGCACCGACGTAATAAGCGCAGTGAATCAGAACGTACGAGTGAGCGAACAGGCGGGGCTTAGATGCAGGCACACCGCTGGCTTCTCATGGCTGAATGGATGGAATGATTAATAATGCAGTCCAATGAATTCCAGGTCAGTGCGTTCCTTGCTCCTTGCTCTCCCCCAAGGCCATGCTGGGTGCTTCGTGTACTTGTTTCCAGGGGTCATTGCTAGGAGACCAGTACACGTCACGAGATTTTCTGAGACTTCTGACAGCATATCGATTACTTTTAACAGGCTCTAATTTAAGTGAGACGGCTTTTTAAACGTGTCTTTAAGGTGATAGTGGCAGATTAACAAGATTTATTTTCTTGAGAACGTGGCTAATTACCTCCATGGCCTTTAAAAACAGTCTTGATGAGAGAGCAACTTATTTCTAAATATGGTGTGTGTGTGTGTGTGTGTGTGTGTGTGTGTGTGTGTGTGTGTGTGTGTGTGTGTGTGTGTGTCGTACAAACGCAAATATATCTTTTAAGTTTGTATGGATTAAACATGTGATAATTAGGCATTCCTCATTTACTCTTATCTATCCCTATCTGTATCAATTCCACATCTATCCAGACATCCACTATCACACATCCACTCATTCATTCATCTACCTATTCTCTCGTTAATCAATCCATTATTTGCTAATTAACAACTAATATCATTACCCACCTATTATAACAAACATATTTCACGGACTCACTCACTCCTTCACTAAATTTACTCAACCACCACCACCACCACCACCACCACCACCACCACCACCACCACTACCGCCAAGACGCAGCAGGTGGGCACGAGTCGTCTCATCCGCGGCACCTTTGCTCGTGTTTGTTCTCCTCGGGCGGCCGAAATTTCATGAGCCAGAGCAAACTCAAATATTTGTCTCCTGCGCTGACGGGCTTCTTCACACCCGCTAGACAAACACTGGGGCCTCTCCTGCACACGCCCGCCCTTGCATATTATACTTGAGGGTACATACATACATGCACACACACACACACACATACACACACACTCACAGGCGACGTATATAAATGCGCTCTGTCAAGTAACACAAGCCGTTGGACCCGTCTGGTAACAGGCGGAAGGGATGGGAAAGGTAACCTGAGGGAGGTGTTGAAGCAGAAAGGAAGCAAGGAAGGAAGGAAGGAAGGAAGGAAGGAAGGAAGGAAGGAAGGAAGGAAGGAAGGAAGGAAGGAAGGAAAGAAAGGAAGGAAGGAAGGTCGAAAATAGGAACACATGAGGCCGAGTAGTGATATAACACACGAGTACGAGGCATAAAATGTAAAGGACATTCTCTTGTGACCCCCGCTGAGGCTCGATCACACGTAGGGGACGGTATCACCTTCATTAGTGGAGCAGAGATGGTTTCTTGACCTTTCGCCACGACAATATTCCTTTACAACGACTTTTTTACAACTTTGTTAACATATTCTCTCTTTTCTTACGCAGGAATGATTGCTTTTAAATTTCTTCGCAATAACAACATTTTATTGCCTCATTTTAGGAACATAAGAAAATAAAGGAAGCTACAAGAAGCCATCAAGAGGTACAATATTTATTTCTTATCATTTTCTTTCTTCTGTTCAAAGTCTGTGTCCTTCATCATGCCTTCTCGATAATCCACTGGTGGTCTGCACTGCCTCTGGTGACGCAAGCTTGCTTTGCATATTTACAGTGGCACCTTTTTAAAGGTGGGACGGCCATGTATTTTCAAGATTGATTGATTTGTGGGGCGCTAAATCAACAAGGCAATCATCCTTGAAAGCCTGAGCCACATCCAACTCTCTGGAGCTCAAGGGAAGGGCATCTGTGGAGGGTATGTTGTTTTTCAGCCACTTCACAGCTGCGGGATAGTTCTTGTATAGCGTGTGTTTATCTCCCCTCGTTTTACTTTGAAAAGTCTACAGTCAACACACGCCTACAGTAGAAGATAGATAAGTCACTGCTCGGACAGGAACGATGGATTTCGCTTCTGCTCACAACAAACCATATAATTCTGAAACATTTTGCTCTCATCTCGAATAATCTTCAAAGACGACAGAGATCTTTAAACAGGTTCTCGAGAACGTATCTCCTGTTAATAATGTAAAAATCTGCCACTAGAACCATAATAACACCTTTAGAAACCATAGTAACTTCAAATAGAGGCTTTGGAATATAGTGGAAGTGCGGCAGAGAAGTATTTCAGAATACTGTTCAGCATCACTTCCTCTCTATTGTTTTCAAATCTCTAGTGCCTGGGATCCCGCTACACTGTCTCCCTCCATGGAGTGTGCAATGCGTCCCTCTGGCCAAACAGAGAGCAGAAGGGTTTTATTCTATCTTCATCTTCGGCTTGAATAAATAATAATGGCAAGAAACTGCACGTGAGAGAGAGAGAGAGAGAGAGAGAGAGAGAGAAACAGGAGAGGTTAAGAGAAGCAGAGAGTAAAGGTATAAGAGTCAACTCGGTAATACTTTCCCTCCGTTTGCAACTTCCGCCTCCGGTCCTCGCTTCGCCCAGGCAGGCAGGCCTCGGCGACTTTCCCCTTTGTGGGACTTTATGCTTCGATTACTGCCTCATCCATTCCAGTGAGCAGCGAACTTCTCAATATCCTCAGGTTAAAGTTGCGTCTCCTTTCTTCTTCAAGCGCGTAAGGAAATTGGTGGTTTGCTTTGGTATTTTCCTCGAGCGACGTGAAGAGGTAATTTGTGCTTTTTTATGGCGTGTTGACGAGATTTTAGTAGATTGTTAGAGCCAGCGTTCGAATAAAGGGATTAAAACAAAATACCAGAGAGAGAGAGAGAGAGAGAGAGAGAGAGAGAGAGAGAGAGAATACACACTATACACTAACCTAAATTAATGCAGAGGCTCGCACTGAGACACACACACAGGTTGAACTGGACACATGTTGGACGCGGGAACAAAGACAAAGACAAGAGGTGAACACGCAGATTCGTACGTACGTGTGTTGGCTTAACATGAAGGACGACGTTACGTAAAGACTGATCAAGAAAAGAAAATGAAAATGAAGACGTGAAAAAGGAAATAGAATAAGGAAGAGATGAAAAAGACGAATGAAGTGAGATAAAAAAGTATTGTTAGAAAGATAAGTAAAAGAGAAAGGAGAAATAGAAAAGAGTGAAATAAGATGAAAAGTAATGTTAGAAGAAAAAAAAAAGGATAAAAGAAAGAAAGAAAAATGAGAGCAGAAAAAAGAAGGAAGAAATGGAAAAGACGAATGAAAAAAAAAGAAAAATAAATAAATCACCAAAACAGCAAGAAGTCCTACACTCACACATAAAATACACAAACTCGTACATACACACACACACACACACACACACAGACTGATATAAAGAAACACACACACACACACAACGACTGACCGACTGACTGACTGACTGAAAGAATGAATGAATGACTAAAAATGAAGGTATACGAGGAAAAGTCAGAATGAATAATAAAACAGACCAAAAGCGAAAATGATAACAGAATAACTTTAAACATTGAAAAGTTAAACTGAATCCTTTTAAAACAACGGCGCGGGGCAGAAAGAAAGAATGAATGTGCTTTTACGTGGCTGTCGCTCTCAATAATAGTCAGAGAGAGAGAGAGAGAGAGAGAGAGAGAGAGAGAGAGAGAGAGAGAGAGAGAGAGAGAGAGAGAAATTGTTATCTTTTTACTTTTTGACATTAAGTTTCTGTGTGTCATTTGGCAAACAGCGCTGACACTGCAGTTTATGGAGGCGTGGGCTGGTGTGTGGGGGTCGTAGTAGTAGTAGTAGTAGTAGTAGTAGTAGAGATGGTAGTAGTAGTTGAAGAGGTGGTAGTAGTAATAGAAGAGGTGGTAGTAGTAATAGAAGAGGTGGTAGTAGTAGTAGTAGTAGTAGTAGTAGTAGTAGTAGTAGTAGTAGTAGTAGTAGTAGTAGTAGTAGTAGTAGTAGTAGTACATTTTCTAATCTTACTCTACCACTTGTTCCTTGACTGACTCGCTCCAGTAATAGTCTCGTTAATCATCGTAGTCTCACTTTAGTTAATATGAGTCTCTTGCCATCACTGAGCATCATCTCTCGCCCTCTGTTAAACTTCTCTTCTCGTCGTGAATAATTATCTCTCACCATTGTTAATAACCACTGTCTCTCCCACTCCCTGTGATAGCAATACCTAATTGTTGCCTGTATATGCAATGTAACCCAACCTAACCTAACCTAACCTAACCCAATCTAACCCAACCTAATCTAGATAAACCTAACCTAAGTACATAGATCAGTACATCATGGTAACCGAATAATAGTAGTTTTGAGTTTAATCTTTCAGAAACACACACACACACACACACACAATACCTAACTAAAGCCAGGAACAATAACTCAATTCCTTATAGCATGTAGCGAACCCCAGAAAGTCCTCTCCATGTAAAGCAGTGTACCTAAAAATGCCTCAATCAAAACACCAGAATTAAAAATCGCGGAACGGCACCACAAGTCAATGCAGCTCGTGGAGGAGAGAACCATGCAATCATCCACGTGCAAAGTATATATAGGACCTAATGCCAAAGCGAGACACAACTTAATCCCTTCAGTACCAGGACGTGTTTTCATATCTATTCTGCTTACTAGTTGGTGATTTTTACACAGCTTCAGAAACTTGAGTGGGGATTAGAATAGTGAAGACTCTGGCCATTAATCTTTTGACCTGCATAGAATATTCCTAATGTATATAAAATCATCTAATCATACCCAAAACTCAAGGTAGAAAATGCGTCTCGCTACTGAAAGGGAAGGCGTGTGGCTCAACTAAACACTTATTGGAAAATTGGGAGGAAAGACTAAGGAAACTGATTAATAAACAGAGAGCGATTGATGGAGAGGGCGAGTTGGTGGAGGGAGGAGCAGCTGTGCCAATGATCGGAGACCAAGTAGAAATATTAGGGCACCGACGAGCAGAGAGAGCAAAATAGCACACGAATGGAGACTGAAGGCAAGCAACTGACTTGTGGTACTGAGTCTGAGTGGAAGGTGACATCCATGAGGGAAAAAAAGTTGTCAACCAAAGATAGGACAGTCATAAACAAAGGAGAGAAGGAACGAAGGGAGAGATGGACTGTGCGTGCGAGAGAGAAACATTGAGGGAGGGAGAAAGAGAGGAGAAAGGTAGGCCGGGAGACAATACAAGGCGGCTGAAAGAGAGAAGACAATGAATGAGTCTGCAGAGGAGGACGGGCACTAAATAGCGGGGAGGGAGTGAATAACGGTCCGTGAATGGTGAAGGGCGAATTAACACTAAAAGGTAATGTGTTACACGAGGAGATTAGGGCGTTGAAAGGAATGACAGCACAAAAAAAGAAAAAAAACCCCGTTAATTTCCATACAGAGAGAGAGAGAGAGAGAGAGAGAGAGAGAGAGAGAGAGAGAGAGCGAGTTTATATCTATATTATTTTGTATGTATGATATGTAAACTGCTGACTGGTTGCAATAAATAATGAGGGAAATGAAGAAGAGAAGAAGGAGAATGAAGAAAAGAGGAGGAGGAGGAGGAGGAGAAGTAAGAAAGGACACAAGAAAATAAAGAACAAAATAGCAAATATGATAAAAAGAAGCTAGGAGGAGGAGAACGCCGAAAAAAAAGACGAGGAGGAGGACGAGGAGGAAGAAGAGGACAAGAAAGAGGAAGAAGAGGCTGATGAAGAGGAGGACGAGGAAAAGGGAATAAAAACAAAACAAAACAAAATAAGATAGCAAATATGATAAAAACAAGGAGGAGGAGAAAGAAGAAGAGAAAGAAGACGATAAGAGGAGGAGAAAGAAGAGAAGATGAAGGATGAAACTGAACGAAGAGGAACTCTCTCTCTCTCTCTCTCTCTGTACTAAATCAGTGGCGGGCACAAACATCAGATGGCGCTGCGTGAGTGACGTGGCCGCGGCGGGGGACAGGACGGAGGCGGGTGACGAGCGACCTGTGATGAAGATTGAGCCAAATGAAGTAAGGAAGGCAAGGAAGCAGAGTAAGAAAGTTAAGTAAGGAAGATGTGGCTGGAGCTGGCGTGTCTCGGTGCTCATAAAGGCGGTAATGCACGCTATTTTTACGTCATTGCTTCCCTAACGCACTGAAGCTTCGTGTTTCTACGCTCGTGTTTGTTTCATCCTTCTCCCTCGTATTCTGAAACGCTTTGCTTTTTCTAACCACGACTTTTTTTTTTCAAAGGTCACGGAGATGATTGAATACCGGGTTCTCAAAACTTTCTCTCTTTAATAAGGTAGAAATTTCGTTATTCTGTCACTACAATCATAAACACCTTTAAAAACTAGTGTAACTTTAACTAGAGACATTTGAATCCTTAAAATAAAGTAGAAATTTTGTTTATCTGTCACTACAATCGTAAAAACACCTTTAAAAAATAAAGTAACTTCAAGAAGAGCCATGTGAATCCTTAAAAAAACGTATAAATTTTGTTTACGTCACTAAAACAGCAAAAACACTTTTGAAAACCAGTGTAACTTCAACTAGAGCCATCTGAAATTAGTACAGGTGTGGCAGGTCCTAAATTGTTTCAGAGCAATGCCCTCAATGCTGTGTGGTTACATAAACCTGCGGCGCCACATGATCCCACTGTGTTGTTGCGGCGCCTTGAATCTAATCCATCAGTCAATCAGTCAGTCCATTAATCAATCAGCAAATGCAACACGGATAGTCATATCACATCACAACAACGCTCGCTCAACCCCCTGACGGATGTTGATTTGAGTTGTAAAGCTGCTTGTGACTTGGCAATGAGCGTCCTTTTGTATTGTATCAGGAATGAATAGTAAGTATAAAAGAAACGAGTCTGATGGAGAAGTGGTTTACGAACGTTGTGGTGTTGAAATGCTACAAAGAGCGATGATGACTGTAGATAACTCTTTTGTTTGGCAATTCTGAATGTAAAGATCCATACTCATCAGGTGAACAACTCTAAAATTGATGTCCTCGTTTAGCAAAATTAATAAGAGTTAGACAAAAATGTAGTGATCATATGAATAATTCTAGCATGAATGTGAACGAACTGATGCTATGAACAATTCCAACACTTTGCTCCAAGTTCGGTAAATATGAACGAACAAGAACGAAAAGAAAGAAAAAATATGGTAATGATCATATGAGCAACTAAAACATTTTATTCCTAACTGTACTGATCATACACACAATTCTAAAAACCTTCGCTTTTACAATAAGAGGCTAAATGTAAACGGAAAAGAAAAAAAGAATACTAATGATATGAAACATTTCAACCATTACATTTCTGCTCAAAAAAAGAAAAAGAAAAAGAAAACTGTACTGATATGAACAACTCTAAAACTAAAAAAAAGAAAAAGAGCGAGAGAGAGAGAGAGAGAGAGAGAGAGAGAGAGAGAGAGAGAGAGAGAGAGAGAGAGAGAGAGAGAGAGAGAGAGAGAGAGAGAGAGAGAGAGAGAGAGAGAGAGAGAGAGAAGAAAAAAAAACCTGTTTCCCCTAGCAACTTCCTACATTTCACCTCCGTCAGTAGAAACATACCCTACGACTCCCAGCCCCTGCAACACTCCACTCAGAGCCCCATTACCCTTCACTCGTGTTCTGGCGCAGCGGCAAATCAAAAGTGCCGCAGTTTGCCTCCCCGAAACCTGCTTGCTTCTGGCGGAGGAGGAGGAGGAGGAGGAGGAGGAGGAGGAGGAGGAGGAGGAGGAGGAGGAGGAGGAGGAGGAGGAGGAGAAGCTGGCATGCGATGGGGAACAATATCGTTTAAAAGGTATTCGTTTGACACGATCTTGACGGGGCACGGAGGTGGTATAAGGTCACGAGGAGACGCTGCATGGAGGAAGGGTGGTAGCGGGTGACGGAGATGACAGGGAAGGGGGAAGGAACGAACTAGCGAACGAAGTAAAAGTTGGGAAAGAGGGAGGGGCGGAGAGAAGTGAGGAGGGCAGAAAGGGAGAAGTAAAGAAAGGAAAAGGAAGGGAGGAAGAGATAAATGAAAAGGTAGGGAAGGAATTGGACAGGGAGATAAGTGAAAAGGAGAAAGTGAAAACTGGAAGAGGAGGGAATGAAGGGTGTTGACGACTGAGGGGAAAAAGAAGTGAAGGATAGAGGGAGAAAAGAGGGAGAGAAGAGAAGGGAGGGAGAGAAGGGAGGAAGGGAAGGGAAGGATAAAAAGAGGAGATGCAAAGGAAATGATAGAGGAAGAGAAGAGAGAAAGAAGAGGAAAAGAAGAGAATGGAAGATAGGAAAAGAAGGAATATACGAATGAGAAGAGAAGTGGAGATGAAGACGAGAGAGAGAGAGAGAGAGAGAGAGAGAGAGAGAGAGAGAGAGAGAGAGAGAGAGAGAGAGAGAGAGAGAGAGAGAGAGAGAGAGAGAGAGAGAGAGAGAGAGAGAGAGAGAGAGAGAGAGAGAGAGAGAGTGCAAGAGGTGAGGGTAACAGTGGAGGAGGAAATGAGGTGCATGTGAGGCTGCGCGGGGGACAAAAAACAAATCTAAAAGTGCTTGATTGACGACACAAGGCGAGCAGGTGAGGTCGCGTCACTGAATGATGGCCTGATAACTAATGCGGTGCGGGGCGAGGCAGGGAGGAACGGGGCGGGACTGGGAGGGACGGGGAGGGATGGAGAGGGACGGGGAGGGACGGGGGGGCTGAGAGGAGGCGTCTGACTGGTGTGAGATAGACGGCTTGGAGATATTAATTAAAGTCATGTATTCCACCATCCCTTACGTCACTGCCGCCGTCACTGTTGCCACCGTACTTTACTTCTACAGGAGGAAACTTCTCTTCATTACTCTTGGCTGTTTTTGGGGTTGTCTATCTATCAAGTCTAAATAAAAAAAAAAAGTCCTGCTCCTGCTATACTGTTTTGGGACTGCCAATCTAAGTTCTGCTCCTAGTGCTGTTTTGGGACTGTCTATCTATCTATCAAGTCATCATAAAGAGACAGAATCAGTGAAAATCAATAAGTGTAATAACCGAGAATCAGACTTGAGATTATGCAACAAACACAGCCAAAGAGGCAACAAAAGCAAGGTACCAGCTACTCACCCTGCCAGCACGGTCCACCTGGTTGAGTACCGCCGCGTCCAGCACTCCAGCAGCCGTCATCTCCTTCAGCAGCCTCAGCACCTGGTCCTCTTCGCCCACCCGGCACGCCACCAGCAGCGCCCCTTCGTTGTTGCCCTTCATCTTGTCGCCGCCGTGAGAGAAGTGAAATCCACTGATGAAAGGAGGGAGCTTCTTGTTTATGGAGGAAGAACTGCGGAAGGTGTTGGTGGGTTTGTCTCGGGTCTTGGCGGGGGTGTCCTTGTCCTTGTCCTTGGAGGGGGGCTTGTGTTGTAGAGTGGGGGGCTGAGGGTGAGCAGGTTTGCTCCGGTTTTCCTGGCCGCCGGTGTCACCTTTCTCCCGCTCCTGGTCGGCCTTGTGACACGCGCCTGTGTTCCCGATGACTGGCGCTTCTTTGGTCTCTGCTGCGTTAATCTTGATCACTGACGTTTCGCCGCTGAGGGGTTGCTTAATTACCACTTTATCGAGATTCGTCACAGGCTCTGATGACTTGCTGGCGAGCACGAAGGAGGTGAGAGGAACAATGATCTTGCCAGACTGTGACTTGCTGAGAGCCGCAGGGCCGCTGCTGTGGCTGGCTGCAGCAGGGGTCTCTTGTGGCTCCCGCTGGCTGCTGCCGCCTGAAGGTTGCTTAATTTCTACCTCGACTTCAGTGAAGTCCTTTAATGAAGGAGATTCTTTCGATCCGACTGAGTCTCTTTTGTTCTTCGTTAGGTATCCTGAAAATGAGTAAGACTGGTAGGTTTCAGTGTAGGCCTTTGCCGCGGCGCGAATGATCCCCGTCCTTGAGTCAGCCGCAGCCGCCCCGCCCACCAAGGGGAGTGGCCTGGTTGCCTCAGATACTCGGCTCTTTTCACTCGACTTTGAAAGCTGAGAATAGATTGAATCCCGCGAGGTTTGTGTGTCCTGGCTAAGGATGTGCTTCCTTTCGAGAGCAGCACCTCGGCCTGCTTCAGGGGGAGAGCTGGAGATTAAAGGTGAAGGATATTTACCCTCATTTATAACACTGACCGGGTGTGCTCGGCCAGGAGTCCTGAGCGGAGAGCGGCTTCGTCTCTGCTCTAAGATGGCAGCTGGTTCCCCGCTCCCTAGTGAGCCGGCGCGCACCAGCTGCTGCTCGTACAGAGTGCGGTGATCGTCCCCTGCACGGCGCCGCGGCTCAGGAATGTCGATCGTCGGCGTCCTTTGGAGAGGCGGGACTTGCCTGAGCTTATTGTAATCTTTCTTGAGGAAGTTGAATTCTTCACCCTCAGGCTGGCCGTGCTGACTCCTCAGCGGCAGGCCCTCCTGAGCGTCGCTGAACTGGTAGGGGATCTGTCTATGGTCATAATCTCGGACCTCCTTCTGTTGCTGTTGCTGCCGTTGTTGTAGGAACTTTAGCTGGTACTGAGGAACCGCGGTATCTTTGTCATCCTTTTGTTGTTGTTGTTGTTGTTGTTGTTGTTGTTGTTGTTGTTGTTGTTGTTGTTGCTGCTGCTGTTGTCGCTGCTCCTGCTGTTTCTTGAGGTCACTTTCTTTTTGCTGGGATAGTTGTGATTTTTTTAGAGAGTGAGTGGCAGCCGAGCCTTCTGGTGCCTCGGGTGTCTGTGGCTGCCTTCCTGGTTTCTGTACATTCTTCTGTGACTCCTGCTGGGGCGGCCTGGTCCTCGACAAATGCCCGGACGCACCTGAGTCTTCTGCCTTCCGCCGCTGATTGTCAGATTCGTCAGGTGGTTGTCGAGTTAGTGTTCTTCCAGTCGGACCTGGAAAAGAGACATCATTCGGTTATTTCAGAATACTTTGAAGAATATGACAAAAGTGAAGAGAAATATAGAAAAGCAGAAAAGCTAAAGAATTTCATCCCTCCCTCACATCCTGCGCCTTTCCAAAGACACCAGCTGCCAGAAGGAAGGACAGCTGGCCCTCCTAAGCCGGCTGAGGCCATGTCATATTCATGCATTCCCTCCGAAGTCACTACATTTCTTCTCGTGTGATTCAGTAAAGAGAAATATTGTATTACCAGCACCAATGTTTATGCAGTCTTATGGAAATTATCGTAATGGAAAAAAAAAAAAAAAAAAAAAAAAAAAAGAAAAACGGAATGTGAGATGAAAACTCGCAACAGAAATAACAGATGAAGGACAACACGACCTGCCGGTGACAATCGGAAGTACACACACACACACACACACACACGCGCACACACACACACACACACACACACACACACACACACACACACACACACACACACACACAAACACACACACACACGCACCAACACAGTGACTATAAGCTGCGTTATAAATACCCATTTGAAAAAAATCTTGGCTGCTGACCAGGAAAACAAGCGTCTGCCAATATAACCACAGAGACTTTGTATGTAATAGCTTTGCCTTCTGTTCCGCCCCCTCTCACTCTCCCTCCATCTTCTCTTCACCTCGTCCCACTCTTTTAACAAAAATCCTCTCCCTTTCCCCTCCCACGCCCTTCTAACCTCGTCCCATTTTCCCTTATAAAATTCCCCTTGTCCCCGTTTTCTATAAGGTGCATGACGTTCTCTTCTGATTCCTGTCAGCCATGTCTTGGTTTATTCTTTTCTTCAACAGTTTATTTATTTATTTATTATTTTTTTTCTGTAAGAGGGGTACTGGGCTAGGACTGAAAAAAAAATAATAAAAATGGTCCCCTAACATGTCAGTTCCTAAAGCAAATGGTCAAAAGAATTATCCAAGAGTTAGTTATAGGTAGGGGGAAATACAGAAGCAGGCAGGGAGTTCCAAAGTCAATTAGCGGAAGTGAAGGAAGATAGAGAATACTGGTTAACTCTTGGTTGTCAGTGCGTAATGCAATGAATACTCCTCAATTCCTCCTTTATTCCTCCTCCTCCTTCCCCACAATAATGTCACCGCTGAGTGGAGGGCACCGAGTCCACAACAATCCACACACAGACAGGCAGACAAGTGGGCGGCGCCTCTGTTAATGCTCACGTCTTATTATTGGTGCTCCTTTGTTCCTCCCCTCTCTCTCCTCTCCTTCCCTCGTCCCTCTTCTCCCTCCCTCTCATCTAAAACGATTTACGCAAGGCTTCCCTCACTCTGCTCTGTGTGTCTACCGTCTGCCCCGTCCCTCCAATGGCCCACATCTCCATCACACACGCACCGCTGCCTTCATTCCTCGCCGCCGCCATCATCAACACCATTACCCCCATTACCACCACCATCATTATGTCTATCTCTTCTTGCTACATTCTTGCGTTCTCTAGAGGTTAAGAACAAGGCATGAAAAGACCTGAGAAGACATGAGAACCGGAAGAATAAGACAAACAAGAGTGACGGGAAGATAAACCAACCAATTGTAAAGGGACAATTACAGTGGCGGGAGGACAACTAACACAAGACCATGGAAGGGCACAGCAAACAAAGGCGTTACCTCAGCTGGTAGAGAACAGATTAGACGGGAGGAACCACTGACACATAACAATTACAGTGACATGAATGCACAACACCATGGCAGCAGGACGAAACACACAGCTCCACAACTCAGCTAGCTACACAACACACTTGACGAAGGAACCACTGACGGCAACATAACAACACTCACACCAACGCATAAAGACCATGGCAGAGGGACAAAATATCCACAACTTCACAATGCAGCTGAAGAAAGAACAGCACCACGAGAAGGAAGAAGGAAAATATTGACAGAACAACCACACTGACGCAAAGCCACAACGTAATGATAGAGACAAAAACTGACAAGGCAACAACGGTAAGACACACAAGACGGGAGGACCACTGGTGTGAAATCCTCCCTGACTCACTGAGCAATTCCACGAGTCTGCCAGAGCCGCTGCGTGTGTAGCGGCGACCCTTCACTGCAAGCAAGACCAAGGCGAGGTGAAGGAGGGAGGGAAGGGAAGCCATCACAGCGTTGAGGGGGGAAAGGATAATGAAGATAAAACACTGGAAAAATGACTGAGAAGTGGATATCTGAAGTAAAATGTAAGTCGTATAAATAAATGTTAAAAGATATATTTGAGTGATGATGGTAATTTTATGGATTAACATTAAGAGGAATGGAAGTATCAAAATAATCAAATTAAAGTTGCTAATATTTTTTTTGCAAAGTAATAATAGCTTAATGAAGGATATCAAAGAAAATTAAAGTGTACATGTATAAATGAGGAAATGTAAACTTGTGCATCAGAATATTTGTAGAAAATGAAGTACAACACTGTGTATAAATTTGAATGAAAAAAAAAAAACAAAGTAGAGCACAATATATATCTTTCAAAGAGAAGTAAGTGAATATACAACAAAATACAACGGAACACTTACGGAAATGAAAACTGTGTGCCTGCAGGAAAAAAAAAAAAAAAAAAAAAAATCAACCAAAATCAGACAAAAAAAGAATTCAAATCAAATAGGTTATCCTAGGAAAACAAAACTAAGAACAACAGTTACAGTAAATGAAAATAAGAACAAATACTATTGGCAACTACACGAACAGCATAAGTTAGAGACAAACACTGTAAGAATAACAAAACAACCCGGTAGATATTAGCAAAACACTTCAAGGAGGAAATAAAGCATGCAATGGAAAAAAAAGAAAAGAAAAGGAAAAAGAAGTCAATGAACCCGAAAACTTGTCTGTGGAGAAAAAAACCCATGGAAAGAAGGAAATAAAACACGCAATAAAGTAAAAGGAGAAAAGAAATCAATAAACCTGGAAACTTATTAGAAAAAAAAGGAAAAACGCAAAGTAAAGATGATAATTATATGGTGAAAAAGAATGACACGAGAGAGAGAGAGAGAGAGAGAGAGAGAGAGAGAGAGAGAGAGAGAGAGAGAGAGAGAGAGAGAGAGAGAGAGAGAGAGAGAGAGAGAGAGAGAGAGAGAGAGAGAGAGAGAGAGAGAGAGAATGACCCCACTATATAAAAGAAATGATACAAAAGAATACTAGCCTAACCTAACCTCACCTCATCTCATCTCACCTGCTATAATACACAAGGGCTATTGAGACACGTGCCTGAAAATACAATCCCGGACTTTCCATCTAGTATAACGAACCGGTACGTGTCGCAGTAAAAGGGTTAACGAGAGGACACTGAAGGAGAGGGAGAAAACATGAAAAAAGGAAAAATTACATGTGGAAGTAAATTTTTAATAAGATATGAAAAAAAAGAAAAAAAACGATGCAGTTATAATTCTTGAGAGAGAGAGAGAGAGAGAGAGAGAGAGAGAGAGAGAGAGAGAGAGAGAGAGAGAGAGAGAGAGAGAGAGAGAGAGAGAGAGAGCGTAATGATTGGTTAATTTCAGTGTGCGGTGGGAATGGAATCAAATTAATCAAAACAAACAGGAATGCGTAACACGGGATAACAGAATCGGGAACAAGCGCCCCCATCACGTCTGCCCACCACCACCACCACCACCACCACCACCACCACTGCCACCTGCCACCACCACCACCACCTGCCACCACCGCTGCCACAACCTCTTCCATCTCCATCTCGCAACAACAATCCGCTAAAACACAAATATGGACGCGCCAAAAAAAAAAAGGAAAAGAAAAATGGTGTCACTTGTTATTATTATCATCATTATTATTATTATTGTTATTATTACGATTATTCATACTATATTTATTTTTACGTTCGCAAGTGAATGAAGGAGAGAAATGAATTAAACCCACGTTCGAGCATTACTTAAAAAAAAAAAAAACCCACGGAGGACCAAACACACACACACACACACACACACACACACACACACACACACACACACACGAGCGCGTATAAAAGACAAGCCACAAAACGCCAGTAGGTAAATGAAGCGAAATTATCCACAAACAGAGTAACGAAAGTGTAGAGTTCCCAGCGGAAAAGAACACCTGGAGTGATGGTTGGTGTTGTGTGGTGTGGTGTGGTGTGGTGTTGGGCGGGGACGGGAAGGTTAGGTTGGCGGGTGGGGCAGGGCAGGGCGGTTAGTTAATGAGGTTATCAGTGTACCAATGTGTCGAGGTGCGAATCATTAAGGGAAGCTCGAGAGACGCTTTGAAATTGTAGGTTAAATTCAAGTTGTATTACTGTACTATTGAGGAAACTTTAATTTGGAAGAAGGAATGTATAAAAGAAAAAAAAAAAAAACTGAAAACTGGAGAACTACTTTGATAGCAAGGAAAAGTGTTAATCCTCACATAAAAATATAAATAAATAAAAATAAATAAAAACTGATTGATTGACTGACTGACTGACTGACACACACACGCACACGCACACACACACACGCACACACACACACACACACACTCTCTCTCTCTCCCTCTCTCTCTCGTCGCCTCTCCTCAGCGTACCATTCACGGCTTGAACGGAGACGTGCGGGTCGAGATAGACTCGATTTCCGCCACCAGCGAAAACGCACCAATTGGCTCCTCGACTCCCGCCCTGACAGGCAAGAGCTTCCCCTTGATAAGGAAGTTTTCACGGCAACTTGAAGGCGGCGGGAAGGTCGGGAGGGGTAAGAGAGCAGCACTTCACGCTCCCACACTCTGTTCAAATGCGTGAATGAAAACCGTATATTCCAAGATTCGTCGGTGCCGGACAGACAGACAGACAGACAGAGAGACGGCAAGACCAGCAAGATAGACCGCAATATACAGTCATGTCGGCTGGACGAGCGATAGGCTGAGGGGAGGACAGGCAGTGGAGAGGCAGGAGACGGGAGGTACAAAATATCACGCCAGTTTCAAATATTGGATCGCGGCGCCGCTTGTATAACCGTATCTTCTTCAATATGTGCCTAAGGTGAGGGTGGGAGGCTCCGGGAAGGGCTGACAGTGGGGGAGGGGGGAGGGAGAAGGGGAGGAAGGACGCGCAGAGATGGCAAGGTGACGCGGCACAGCTGGTGATGAAGAAAAGAGGAAAGCAGTGACAATGATGGAGGTAGTGACTAGATGACGTGTGTGTGTGTGTGTGTGTGTGTGTGCGCCCATTATAGATTCAGTGAGCGGAGCGTAAAGGCAAAATACGACGTTATAGTAGAGAAATAAATAAAAGTGATCTTGAATCCATACCCCAATGTAAATCGTCCTTGAATCCACACACTTGCACGGCGCTCACACACTGGTGCACTGACATGTCGCTGCTGTTATGAACGATGCACTTACGTACTTTTTACTCTTCTCCGATCTTGCTTCTCCAATCTTGCCCACACTTTTACATCATTACTATTATACACAACATCGCAACTAAATCACACAGACCATTGGATGACTTCTACCGCCATAATAACCCTTCCCCCCTCCCCACACACACAAAAGAAAAGGATAAATGAATAAATAAGTAAAGTAAAGATGAAAATAAGAAGAATAAATGAAAATAGAAATACAAATAAGTAAACAGAATAAAATAAAGAAAAGTCAAAAGAATGAGGGAACATATATAAAAAATGTTACTAGAGAAGGCGTCTCAAACTTTATTCCACCTCATTTAGTGAATTCGTTCCCTTGCTGTCACCGTCCTCGTCTCCTCTTCTCCCTCCTCCTCTAGCTGCTCCTCTTCCTCCCGTCCACTCTTAACATAATGCGGATCAGATGCCTTTCCTTCCAAACACTCAGAATTATGTATAACTTCAACCAGGCTCCCTCTCCATCCCTCCATCCCCGCTCACACACACACACACACACACGTTTCTTGACGCCAGCTGCCACAGAACCAGTATCGACAATCCTTCGCTCTCTGCCGCGTTTTTACGAAGACGGACGACACTGGCTGTTATTGAGCTTATTCATCCCCTTCCGTGTCACAGTTTTCCAGAACCATTCACAACAAACTGCGGAGAAAATTGACACCAAAACTCTCACTCACAACTTTGGAAAGGACAGAAAAGGAGAGGAGAAGAGAGGAGGTGAAGGAGGAGGTGAGAAGCAAAAGATGAAGATGAAAACGGGGAGAAAGGAGAAGATGTAAAGGAAGAATAAAAAGAAGAGGAAAAAGGAGGAAAATAAAAGAAGATGGAGGAGGAAGAGGAAGAGGAAGAGGAAGAAGAAGAAGAAGAGGAAGAGAAAGAAGAAGAGAAAAGATAAAGGAAGATGAAAAGGAGAAGAGGAAAAAAAAGAAAAAATAAAGAAAAGGAAAATAACAAAAGCAAAGAGAGAGAAAAAAGAAAAGAAAAAGGAAATCCCTTCACGCCATACTCCATTAATTCATATCGACCAACTTTTACTTTCAACGCGATAAACTTGGGAAGGCGTGCGGGGTTCAGTGCGGTGGGACGGAAGAGGGAAGGGAGAGACGGGAGGAAGGGGTAACCGTTCATATCTCCCCTCCCTATGTAGCAGTTCTCCAAAGCCAATCTTCGTGCAACAGTGAAAACTCCTACCAAACACACAAGACCCATCGATATCTAAACAAACAGGAGCTGCGTGACTAGTTATACCTACTAAGGACGCCTGTCTTAACCCAAAGAGAGAGAGAGAGATGAAGATACAAAAGAAAATGAGACAAGAATAGACAAGAGAAGAAAGCAGGAAGGAAGGGAGAAAGGTAAAAGGAGAGATGGAGGAAGAATATATACATGAAAGAAGGTGCCAAGATACTGTCTCTTAGATCAGTGATGTAAGAATAGCGTGCAACTTATACAGGACAAATGAAACCTGTGTTCATGCGTGTGCTACATCTCCACTACTTTCTATTTAACCTCTTCAGTATCATGATGCGTTTCCATATTAATTTTGTTTTCTATTTGGTGATTTTATACAACTTCAGAAACTCATGTGAGGGATTAAAATAGTGAAGACTCTGGCCATTAATCTTCTGACCTCAATACACCCTTCCTAATGTCAATAAAATGGTTTAATCATACCCAAAACTCAAGGTAAAAATGTGTCCCAGTATTGAAGAGGTTAAGGTTACACAAGTTTCTAAATGGCTCTTATGGTGCTAGCAACAGATGAATAAGATTTTTACATTACTAACAGACATATTCTCGAAAACCTTACTAATCATCTGTGTAGCCTTTGAAGGATTGTTCGGGTGAGAGAGCCATTGAGTTTCTGAGTACGGAACATAAAAAAAATAGGGCGACGATTGTTTAGGAGTAGTATTGGTGTTGTGAGGGGAAACACATATCAAAACCTCGGCACAAAGGGAGCAGGTGTTACAAAGGCAGGTGTTACATGAGAAGGCGAGTATACAGACTTATTAATAAAAAAAAAAAAACTTGTTTTGTTCGTTGAAGACTGTGTGTGTTGAAGTAGTGATCAATTATGAAACAAAGGTATGTACTGTGAAGGTGTTTTGTATTAGCTTAGAGACGCTTACAAAAATAAATAGATAATAAGATATGTAATCAAATCAAATAAATAGATAAATATGGCACAACTATAAAAGAAAAAAAAGATACACAAAAACCACAACAACAACAACAACAATAACAACAACAATTACTACTACTACTGCTACTACTACTACTACTACTACAAATAATCACAATAATAAAGAATGAAGAGTATATGTACGCATAAGAATAAATAGTACTACTACTACTACTACTACTACTACCACCACTACTACTAATCATATGTAATAATAAAAAAATGAAAAGCATATGTACAAACACAAACACACAAAGCTAGAGATGCTATACAAGTGTCACATGAAGCACCACAAACAACTGCCTCATATGAAGGTCTATACTTAGGTGACGCAGCGGCATGGTTTCAATTAGGTTTTTCCTTCTGAACACGTGTATGAAACAGATCTGGACGGGTTTTCCTTTCACTCATATATTTTCTCAGTGTGGCTCGTGCTGCATGACACTTAAGCGGTTCAGGATGTGCTAAGTCTTGGGAAAGTTTCGTTCGTATCGGGACATTTCGTGCTTCACTAAACATACGATTGCTTCTCATGCATCTGTTTCCGTGCAGTGTAATCAGCCTGTTGGTTTCAATCTTTCTGAAATATTCCAGTGTTCAGAAGCTTTGTATTAACTTTCCTAATGACAGGGACTCTTTATTTATGACAATGGATCGTTCAGCAAGACTCCTGTCATTGGATTTGTTGGTTGGGGCTGTATGATTTGCGTCACCCTGCACTGGGCGCGGCCTGATGCAGCAATAACGTGAAAGGCAGAGATGGAGTGATGCACGCGCCACACGGAAAGACATCGCTGGAATTACAACCGATGTATAACGGTGAATACATGGCCAAGGGGACAGACACAGTGATTGCCATTATGGAAGAAGCAGAAACAGTGAATGTATGATTGTCAAGGTAACAGATCAATGTTTATACGACTAGCAAGAAAGAAGTGAATATTTGAGTGTCACGTGAGTAAAAAAACAGATGGCGTGGTTTTAAAGTTAATGAAACGGTGAGATTGTCAAGAGAAAAGACATAATATAAGATACTTGTATATATTATCTACAAGTATTTTATTCATCCACACAAGTCACCAGCTGTTATGACATTAGTTACTTCTGATAAATGTACTCACGAGTTATGCTTTGCTTTCTTAGTCCGGTTTTGTAATGCGGTAATTTTCCAGAATCAGACACCACCAGTTAATGATGGAAAGAATCTATAATGGTCGCAGTGAGATATTTCTACTTGATTTACGACAGGAAATCCATTTTTGTAAATGACATTTTCCACCAAGCTTTGATTAATGTCCTTGGGACTCGAGTCTTGAAAATTTTCCCCCTCAGCTGCGGAAGTGCGGGTAGTTAATTTTCTTGTCTTCAAAAACTGGTGATAAAGTTAGCCATGCGGGGTTGAGCGTCGCGGCGCCAGGACCGGCCATGCAACACCCTCACTCAGTACTGTGTTTACATTACCATTAGCTACCCGTGCCCTGAATGTATACAGTCCATGTTGTGTATATCTAGATAAATGTATATAGTGGGTAGTAGGGAAACACAAGCTGATGCATAGGAAGAGTACAGTACTTTCCTTTGCATCAGCCTGTGCTTCCCCACCACTCACTCGACACAGCTCATAATATGGAAAACCAAGAACATAAGAGAACCCGATACAACAAGTGAAGTTACAGAAAACCCGCCATGCCTTCACGTGGCAATTCCTGTACGAACCACATCCATCTTTCATCCACTATTTCCACCTACCATTCTCATCCATAAACTTATCAAACCTACCTTTAATCTCTTCATGACGCGTTTTCATATTCAATCTGGTTACTATTTAGCGATTTACTACAGCTTCAGAAACATATGTTGGGATTAGAACAGTGAAGACTCCGGCCATTAATCTTCTGACCTCCATAGACCTTTCCTGATGCAAAATAAAATGGTCTAATCTTACACAAATCTCAAGGTAAAAATGTGTCTCAGTACTGAAGGGTTTAACGCTCCCTAATGACACAACACTAACTTCATTACAGAGTCTACTCAATTCACCAACAACCATTAGAGAAGCAGACAGAGATTACTCAAAGATACCACCTGTCATCGGAAAGCACACAATTTTCTACATATAGGATTAAAATACTGTACGAAATACGACACAAAAACGGTTTACATCTACAGTGACATAACCAGTCCTCATAAAGCGCACAGTTTCTAAAAAGAGGAGAGGAAAGGAAGGGTAGGGTGTTAATCTACCCACACACAAACGTTCATTCAATTATAACTACACACTCCTACGTCATGCATTACACATAAACCTTCGAAACCATTATTTTTTTGTTTATTTACATATCGAGAGAGAGAGAGAGAGAGAGAGAGAGAGAGAGAGAGAGAGAGAGAGAGAGAGAGAGAGAGAGAGAGAGTACATTCATAATTCAGCTCATTAATAGATTTCCTTTAGACTATGATATGCTGGTCCCCTGAGAATAAAACTAAAGAAAGAGAAAGAATAATAATAATAATAATAATAATAATAATAATAATAATAATAATAATAATACTAGAAAAAAAGAAAAGAAAACTTGCTATCTAATGAAACCAAGTACTAGAACCACGATAAATAACTCCAGGAAACAAGACAATTCGTGAACGTCGCTAAAATTTACAATAACAAGAGGAAAAAAAACCAGTCAAAACAAGAGCGTTATTTCTTCTATCTTTCAATACCATAAAGAAAAAGAACTCAAGGAAATGCAAGTGAAAATAAAATCTTTCGTTCTCTCTCTGTCCTACCACCCCCACACAATCCTTCCTTTTCTTCTTGTCGTTTTAATTTATTTGTTCCATTTGCTTTACGTTATCCTCCTCTTCCCTCTTTCCCTTTAGTTAGTTTTCGTTCTCCTCCTCCTCCTCCTCCTCCTCACACTCCTTCTCTCCCTAAGTGCGTGTCGTGGCCCCTTGCAGCTTGTTCCTCTCTCTCCGGAAGGCTCTCCACGAATGCTGGTTTAGTCAGAGCGGTCAACTTTTTATCGGCTTCGCATTTTCAGCGCAGCTCATTCTTCCTCCTCCTCCGTCAGCGTCATCGGCAGGCGGGGAAGGAAGGAATGAAGGAATTGAGTACCTCTCGGTTAGAGGAGGAAGAGGAGGAGACGGGAGCAGACGAGAGAAGGGTAGAGAGAAGGAAGAGGAGGAATGATGCTTGGAGTAGGAAGGAAGGAAAGAAGAATGTTACGGAGGGAGGGAGGGAAGGAAGGAGGGATGGAAGTGATAGGAAGAAGATAGGAAAAGAAGGATGGGTTTTGGAGTAGAAAGGAAAGAAGGAAGAGAGAGAAGGAATTAATGAGAGAATGAAGAAAGAAAAGAAGAAAAGAAATACAAGTCATAAACGAGAAGAGAAGGAGGAAACTTTAAGGAAGAAATGAATGAGTAGCCTCTAAGCAGGATGGAGTGAACGAGGAAGGGAATGAAAGGGGGAAGGAGAAAGGGAGGGAGGGAGAGAGGGAGGGAGAGATATAAGGAGACCAGATGGGAGGAGGAGGGATAAAGAAGGGAGATATGAGGGGAGGGAGATAAGGAGTAGAGATGGGAGGAGGGAAGGTAAAGGAGGGAGAAGGAGGTAAAGAGGCGAGATGGGAGGATGAGGAAGAGAGAGGGCGTATGTAAGGTGCGGGTTAAGGAGGGATTTTTGGAGCGATAGACGGGAGAGGAGGCATGAAGTGGAAGTAGAGGGAAACATTCGGGGCGTCTTGCAGTGAAAGGCATCGAAGAAAAGAAAGAAAAATGGTTAATGAGGGAATAGGAAGCCAGGCCTTTAATTCATAATGCAGGAGAAATTTATATCAAGAAAACATGCTTTCACCGCCACGCCAAAGACAAAGGGAAGAGAAAATTCGTTTATAAAAAACAATGGACTCGTTTTTTAAGAAGCGGAGGCACCATGCTGTTAACTCCGAGAGAGAGAAGAAAGAGAGAGAGAAGAAAGGAAGCGCAAAAAAGTTCTCAGCTGAAATACAAAAAGGTTCCAAACATTCTAAAAAAATAATTCAAAGAGACGAAACGAAAAGGGAATGGAATGGACTTAAAACACACACCAGCCATGAACACCAGGACGGAAGGTGCCGCTGCTTGGTGTAATGTAAGGAAGAAAATAATATATATATATATATATATATATATATATATATATATATATATATATATATATATATATATATATATATATCGCTCTTGGTGTAGTGTGAGGAAGTAACACACACACACACACACACACACACACACACACACACACACACACACACACACACACACACACACACACACACACACACACAGACACACAGACACACACACACACGACAAGACTAGAAGTAATGGGTTTAAGGTAGATGAAGTAAAAGCAAGAGGGAGGCGGGGAGAAACAGGAAGAAACTGCATGGATTGGACTCGGTAATCACGTTGTTAGTGCCGAGTCAATAGGAGACTTTAAAAATAGATAGGTTTATGGGTAAGGATAATGGACGGATACACGTAAGTATGTTATATATAGACTGTCACTTATAAGGCTGCTGTCATCTTGTAACTTCCTCTATATATGTTCCTACACTACCATTACCTCGCATTTTAATTTAACCCCTTTAGTACCAGGACACTTTATTCATATCTATTCTGCTTACTTTTTGGTGATTTTAAACAGCTTCAAAACCTTACGTGGGGATTAAAATAGTGAAGACTCTGGCCATTAAACTTCCGACCTCCATAGACCCTTCCTAATGTAAGTAAAATCGTCTTATCACACGTCCCAGTACTGAAAAAAGGTTAAGGGAAGAGAGAGGAGAGATGAGGAAGAGAAGAAAAGGGATGGTTGATAGAGATGCAGCTTTTCTTATGTATTAAGTACGTACCATGCATTATTTGTCACGTATTGGTGTACCGTCTCACTGTAGTTTCCCGTGTGTTCATATATTCTACCCTTACCTCGCAAGTTAAGGGAAGGGATGAAGGGAGACAGAAGGAAAAGGAGGACAGAGAGGTGACGCAGTATGTTTTAAAATAGAAACTGTCTTCTTGTACCTTCCACGGTGTTCACAAGTTCACTATCGTCATTACCTTAAGCGTTAACGGACTACAAAGGGGCGGGAAAGACTTGTATGCTAAATAAAGAAGAGAGAGACAGAAGAGGATAGGAAGACACGGGGACGCAGTATGTTTTGGAATCGAAAATGTTTTCTTGTACCTTCCACTGTGTTCAAAAGTTCACTGCGTTTATTATCTCATGTGCCAATGTGATCAAGAGAGAAAGGAACGCCTCGCATGGTAAGAAGAAGAAGAAGAAGAAGAAGAGAGAGAGAGAGAGAGAGAGAGAGAGAGAGAGAGAGAGAGAGAGAGAGAGAGAGAGAGAGAGAGAGAGAGAGAGAGAGAGAGAGAGAGAGAGAGAGAGAGAGAGAGAGAGAGAGAGAGAGAGAGAGAGAGAGAGAGAGAGAGAGAGAGAGAGAGAGAGAGAGAGAGAGAGAGTGTATAAAGATCGTTGTTGAGGAATCCGAGATGCAGGAAGCAGTTCTACAGATGACGTCAACCCATTACTGTCACATGACCGGCGGATGGACTGGCACACCCCGCTGTCTGCCCTCGAGGAAAGGCTTCGATAATGGCACCGATAACGATCCTGCAGACTTGAGTTAAGATTCACGACAGCCGAGTCCCCGTCACTGCATCTTTATCTACCCAGCCATCCTCCTCCTTGTCGTCATCTTCCCTCGCCTCCTCTACTCCGTCTTGCTGCATAGCCTTCTTTCCCATCAATGCGTGTTTAGTCAAGGTTATCTTTCTCCTTATCACATGATTTATTTGATTTTCTCCTCCTTCTACGTCTTTCATTTTCGTTCTTCCCTTTCTTCTTGTCGTTTTCATCTATCTGTTCCATTTGCTTTACGTTATCTTCCTCTTCCTCCTTTCCCTTTACTTAATTTTCGTTCTCCTCCTCCTCCTCCTCTTCCTCCTCATCTTCCTCTACTGTAATTATATAAGGAATCAAATATAGCATTAATAGGCAGAACCAGTTAAAAATACCCAGTCTCCAGCTACTTACTAAGAAAAACACACTTCCTGGAGTCAGCAACTTGACAATAACCTTCATGACACACTCCACTCAGCAAACACCATCAATTGCCTGCAGTACCCGTGGTCAGGGACGCTGCTCAATGGTTCCTCCAGCAGCTGGTCACTCGCCGCTTCGATATATTGACACAAGCGGCCAGTACTGATCCTCCCCACCACGGTCACCGCCACGCGAGCCTCACCAACCTGAATCCTTGTGACTTGACTCGCTGCTCGATGCGGTATGCGGCGGTGAAACTCCCTCCCAACGATTATTCTCTCTTTGATTTACTTTCTTCTATCTGAACTTCTTGTGTTTGTTTTGGGTAAAGTTTGCGTAAGGGAATGTCGTCGCGGTTCAGTGTATAGTCTCGATTTAAACTACTCCTCTGTTCCTTGATTCAATTTTACTTGTTCTCGTCTTCTGCTTCTTGATTCTCTCTCTTTCTTCCTATGAGAATCTTAACTGTTTAGTCTTCTCAGGTGGAAGTTTGCGTAACGGAGTGTCGTGTCGTTCTGTACTGGGACGCATTTTTACCATGAGTTTTGGGTGTGATTAGACTATTTTATTAGCATTAGGATGGGTCTATAGAGGTCAGAAGATTAATGGCCGGTCTTCACTATTTTGATCCCCACATGAGTTTCTGAAGCTGTATAGAATCACCAAATAGTAAGCAGAATGAATATGAAAATGCGTTTAAGTATCAATTAACGACGTAAACCCATCCTTTATTTCTTCATAAACTTTTCAAACAATTCCTTGATTTGACTTGCTTTCTCCAACCTGAACCTCTACGCAGTATTTGTTCATGGGAGGAAATTTCACGGTATATACTCGTAAACCGACGACACAAATTCATCCTATCTTCATTTAACCCCTTCAGTACCGTGACGCAATTTTATATTTATTCTGCTTACTATTTGGCGATTTTACACAGCCTCAAAAACTTATGTGGGAATTAGAATAGGGAAGACTCTGGCCATTAATCTTCTGACCTCCAAAGACCCTTCTTAGTGTAAATAGAATCGTCTAATCACACCCAAAACTCATGGTAAAAATGTGGCCCAGTACCTAAGAAGGAAAAAATACAGCTGGGACAACAATAAAAAATATGTTAATGTTGGTATCTCTCCATTGGTGTAGTCATTCAAAACACCCTACAAAAAAAAAAAAAAAAAGAACACACACACACACACACACACACACCTTCCTTTCCTTCGCAGTATGATGGTAATAGTGGTGATGGTAGTGGTGGTGGTGGTGGTGGTGGGGGTGGCTAGCGTGAGGGTTCTGCAGCGCGATTAAGTTTGGCATGTTAATTAGCGCGGCGCACACAAAGCCGAGTGTTGGGGCGGCGCGGCGGGGCTTGTGTGCCTACAGAAGGGGAACAAAAAAGCTGCTTAAAGAACTGAACCAGAGTCGTTGCGGAGGAAGAAAGGACACGGCAGAAAATAGAGGCACGTATAAAGGCGGGGAGGAGGAGGAGGAGGAGGAGGAGGAGGAGGAGGGAGAAAGAAAGCAGCACTCATGAAGGGTGAGGTGACCTGAAGGAGGGAGGAAGGAAGAAGGTAAAAGGGCGGTCTTGATGGAAGTGACAAGTGTGCGAGGAGGAAAAGGAGGAGGAAGAGGAGGAGGAGGAGGAGGAGGAGGAGGAGGAGGAGGAGAAGAAGGAGAGAGGAGGAGGAGGAGGAGGAGGAGGAGGAGGAGGAGGAGAGGAGAGAGAGAGAGAGAGAGAGAGAGAGAGAGAGAGAGAGAGAGAGAGAGAGAGAGAGAGAGAGAGAGAGGAAGGAAAGAGGAAGATGAGGAGAAATGGGACGAGGAAGAGGTAGCGTGAGATGAGGGAGGGAGGGAGGGAGGCTGGGGTGGGGATGGGGGTGGGGGTTGGGGCATGCCGTTGTGTGCCAGTCAGCTGATGGGGGTAAACAATGGAGGCGGCAGGCGGGAGGTGCACAGGAACGCACTATCTAAATTAACCTGCCACCACCTGCAACTCTCCCCGCCGCGCCATGCATCTCAGTCACACCTGCCCGCATGAACCAGCCGGAATTAATATGCAAAACTCTCACACCTCAACGACACTATTGCCTGTAAATTAGTTTTTAATTATAATCTCTCTCTCTCTCTCTCTCTCTCTCTCTGGTAATTACATGGATACAGGAATGAGAGGAAAAAATATTCGTGTATGTGTGTGTGTGTGTGTGTGTGTGTGTGTGTGTGTATTACGTGGAATGCCGCACACACGTAACATTTCCTCAATTACAGGCAGTTTGTCTTTAACCCAAGTTATACGAGTAACATGAACTGAGCATTTACCGAATGTCTGAGCCGGGCAGGTCAGGGACACACACACACACACACACACACACACACACACACACACACACACAGAGAGAGAGAGAGAGAGAGAGAGAGAGAGAGAGAGAGAGAGAGAGAGAGAGAGAGAGAGAGAGAGAGAGAGAGAGAGAGAGAGAGAGAGAGAGAGAGAGAGAGAGAGAGAGAGAGAGAGAGAGAGAGAGAGAGAGAGAGAGAGAATGAGCCGGTATCTCATCAGGATAATGAGAATGCAAAGTTTAGTGTGGGTCATGTTGGGGGACGAGGAGGGTGGAGGAGGTGGAGAAGGAGGGTGGAAGAGGTGGAGGAGGAGGGTAGAGGAGGAGGTGGCGTCAGTCCCTGGGCTTGCTAGTGTGCTTGGGGGTGGGTAAGAGGGTGGGGATAGGATGAAGCTGATGGCTGGGGAACGGCCTTGGGGGAGGAGGGAAGGAAGAGGGGCGGGTCTAGCAACACTATATTGGATGTAAAGTTGAAAAAAATACAGTTATTCTATTCTCTGTAATGAATCTGTGACAAATCAATGGCGAGAAACAAAGGCATAAATGAAAACAGAACAATAAGAACACTGATTCCGTAATGAAACACACCCACACCCACCCACCCACACACACACACACACACACACACACACACACACACACACATCACAATCATCCCTCAGCCTCACAAACACCTTAAGAACAATCAATATCCATATTCTCCAGGTGTATCCAAACTTTCCTCACGTCCCCACGGCTGAGAACGAAGCAAACTCGCACGAGGCAACGAGGAACAACACAAGCCCACAAATCCAAGGTACGAAAGTAAGAACGTGTCACTCCCCTCTTCCCTCTACACATCAGCTACATTTCAAAAGCCTTAATTGAAGAGACGCAGGTTTCAATGGACGTTTTTATGACTTTAGACACATATTAAGATTTTATCAACTACAAGAGTATGAACGCGCCATTATACTCCTCTCTCCACATATCGGCTACATTTCTAAAGCTTTAGTTGAAGAGAAGCTGGTTTCAATGAACGTTTTTATGACTTCAGACACATATTAACAACGTTTTCATCACTTCAGGCATAATTGCAAAATTTCACCAACCACATGAGTAAGAACGTAGCATTGCACTCCTCTCTTCACACATCAGCTACATTTCAAAAGGTTTAGTTGAAGTGACACAGGTTTTAAAGGACGTTTCTATGATTTTAGACGCATATTAACAAGATATCACCAACCATAAGAATAAAAAGATGACATTATACTTCTCTCTTCACACATCAGCTATATTCCAAAAACTTATATTGAAGTGACACGGATTTTTAAAGGGTGTTTCTATGACTTTAGATACATATTAACATGATTTCTATACTATGAAAAGGAGAAACACTCTTAAGAACCCGGCTGATCATCTCTGTGGCCCTTGAAAATAGCTGTGGTAAGAGTAGCAGAGCGTTTCAAAACACTGGCCTTGGAACAAATATCAGTATTTTGCCTGCCAATCCGATAGACAGAGGCTGGTATTCTCAAACACTTCTGCGCTTCACCTCACTATTTCAAAAGGCTTTATTTGAAGTTACACGAGTTTTTAAGGTGTTTTTTCGGTTATACAGTTAGATTGAGGAGATTTCTACATTATTAAGTGAAGTAACATTCTTGAAAACTCCGCTAATTATCCCTGTGGCCTTGGAAAATAGTCGTAGTGAGAGAGCAAAGCGTTTCTGAATACGAACCAGAGAGCGACACTTGGTAAGACCTCCTCTCGCGGCGCTGGTAACACTGCAGAGGGGCGAGGTCACGAGGGAGGGGAAGACGAGGAAGAGACACAGGAACTAAAAGGTTACAAGAGGTCACGGCCGAACTGGAGAGGTCACAAGGGGAGGGTACAAAGTGCATGAGGTCAGCCAGAGAGGGGGTCAGATCAGGCCACAGCGAAATTCGGAAGGATTGGAATATGAAGTGAATTATTGGGAGGTGATGAAAGGGAGAGATGAATGCGCTATTTTGTTTCCTTTTTTCCTTTTTCGTTTTTTTTTTTGGTGTTCGAGGTAGGAAAAGTGATGATGAAATTTAGTGGTGAAGGTAGATTTGTGGTGAGTTTTTTTGTTTTTCTGGCTGGTGTTGAAGGTAGGAAGTGATGGTGAGGTGTGATGATGAAATTTAGTGGTGAAGATAGATTTGTGGTGAGCTGCTTCCCTTTTCTTTTTCCTTTTTTTGTGGTGTTGAAAGCAGGAAAAGTTACGGTGAGGTTGTGATGATGAAGAAATTTACTACTGAAAGCAAATTTGTGGTGAGTTGGTTGTGGTGATGAAGAAAGTTACTATAGTTATGATAAAGTTATGGTGACGTTGTAATGATGAAGAAATATACTGGTGAAGGTAGATTTGTGGTGATGAGAAAGTTACTAGCTATGGTGAAGTTATGGCGGTGAGGAAAATAAAAAGCGTAATGAAGTTGTAGTGATGATGTTATGGAAAAGATATTAAGGAACTAACACGATTACCAGAGAGAGAGAGAGAGAGAGAGAGAGAGAGACCGACCCTGATTCCTAACCAAAATACTCTTTACGTTATAATCTCAAACTAAAGAAAAAAACAAACAAATGAATAGAAAGACAAATCAATAATCACCTTTCCTTCACTCGAAACCAAAAAAATAAATAAAAATGAATGAAAAAAAAAAAAAGCAGGAAAGAAATAGACATAACAAATACACTAATTAAAAAAAAGAGAAGATAAATAAATAAATAAAAAAAAAAAAATGACGAAACAAATAAACTAGTAATAAAAAAAAAAGTCGAAGATGAATAAAAGACACAATACACTTAATACCATATGTAGGGGAGGAAAAGTACATAGTTTCCTCCTCCTTTTTTCCTTTGACCTTTTTTTCCTCTCGATCCTCCCCTCCTTTTTTTCCTCTGACCTTTTTTCCCTCTCGATCCTCCCTTCCCTTTTTCCTCTGACCTTTGTCGCCTCTCGATCCTCCCTCCCTTTATCCTCTGACCTTCTTTCCCTCATGATCCTTCCTCCTTTTCTTTCTCTGACCTTCTTTGTCTCCTCTCGATCCTCCCTCCTTTTTTTCCTCTGACCTTCTTTGCCCCTCTCGATCCTCCCTCCTTTTTCCTCTGACCTTCTTTGTCTCCTCTCGATCCTCCCTCCCTTTATCCTCTGACCTTCGTTCCCTTATGATCCTTCCTCCTTTTTTTTCTCTAACCTTCTTTGTCTCCTCTAACCTTCTTTGTCTCCTCTCGATCCTCCCTTCCCTTTTTCCTCTGACCTTTGTCCCCTCTCGATCCTCCCTCCCTTTATCCTCTGACCTTCGTTCCTCATGATCCTTCCTCCTTTTTTTTCTCTAACTTTCTTTGTCTCCTCTCGATCCTCCCTTCTTTTCTCCTCTGACCTTCTTTGTCCCCTCTCGCTCCTCCCTATGTATATTCCCAGGGGTAATCTTGTAGCAGACGCATTATCTTCCCTATAACTCGAAGTAAGCAGAAAAATGGCGGGCTTCAGAAAATTGGGGGGAAAAAATCTTGTGTGTTGAATATGAGAGGAGGGAGGGAGAGGGAGAGGGAGAGAAGGGAGAGAGAGAGAGAGAGAGAGAGAGAGAGAGAGAGAGAGAGAGAGAGAGAGAGAGAGAGAGAGAGAGAGAGAGAGAGAGAATATCAGAAGCGACTCGTTAATAATCCGTCACAGTGTCACAATCCTACATGGGGCACGCACACACACACACACACACACACACACACACACACACACACACACACACACACACACACACACACACAATCAGCGGGAACAGATTAATTACAACACAAAATTTTCCACCACGATAACTCCTCCTATATAGATGCGCTATAGATGGAACCTTGTACTCTTTGAAATCAACCATCAACATCCACCAACAGTTACTATACCACACATCTTCAGCCCACATCTTCCCCTTACCACCCACACCCACACACGAACTACAGTGAAGGCTTCCCACACTGCCACCAACGCCCCTTTCATCACTTCCCCTCTCTTCCTCTCCCTCTCCCTCTCTCTCTCTCTCCTAAATAGATAGCAGTCCTTCCTGTCCCTTACAACTTAGATCACCTCCCCTTCCGCAGCGATTCATCCGAGAAGGGACGGTACACTAATTAGCAATATCGACCTGACCATTATGAGGCTCGTGTGTGTGTGTGTGTGTGTGTGTTGTCCTACTCATCACCACCTAATGTATTTCTTGTTCCCGCATCTCTCCTTCCTCGCAAATGATTAATAGAACTTTCACGCGCGCTGCAAACTTTCTCTCTCTCCATTTGACGATTTCTTCTAGCAGAGCAGCCTTCCTTCCACCTTTCCCTCGCGCTCTTCCCCCTTGAAACCCTCGCAACTTTCTCTCAGCATCACGAAATCCTCTGAAGCACCCCATAGTCCATTGGAAACCCGCCCCCCTCCTCCCTCCTCCCTCCTCTTGCTCCCCCTGGATATCTTTACAGGTTGGTCCCGGAGGCAGAATTAAAGCAGAACAGTGCCCGGACCCAGCCAGCGGACCCAACCTTTAAAGCTACGAAGCCGAAATCTGGATGCAGTGTACCAGATAGCGACAGCCCCTCCCCAAGCCAGGATCACGGACAGCTAAGCCCACAAGCCCCTGCAGCTCCATAAAGAAAAGGTGCTGGGAGTTTTAATGCATTCAGAGCTATTGATTTTGCTCTTTTTTTGCCTTGTTTATGTTTCCACAGCCACGCACAGTCTGCCCCGCCGCGAGTTTGTTTTATCCCCACGTGTTGCGTCTGTAGAGGCTTCCCTATTCAGAAACACTATGCTCTCTCACCTCGACAATTTTCCAAGGCCACAGAGAAGACTAGCAAGGTTTTCAAGACAGTTTCTCCTTACGATAAACTAGAAATCTTGCCAATACATCACCAGAACCATAAAAAGATACCCTTAAAAACACGACTATCTTCAACTAGAGTCTTTGGAAAGCAGTGATGGCAAGACAGCACAGCGTTTCAGAATTCAGACTCTCTCCCAAGGCAATGCAGAGGAGGATGGAATGCCGATGAGGGCTTTTGTAGGTTATAAGAACTGGTAATTTGTCTTTCATTACCTCACTACCGCGCTGCCCTCCCGTCCTGTGGCATTAGGCATTTGGTGTGCACTGAGCAGGGTCGCAGGCTTAGGTTACGTTAGGTTAGGTTAGGTTAAGTAGATGAGGAGCCAAGGTTAGGTTAGGTTAGGCTAGGGTAAGTAGTCAAGGTGAGGGACATCGTGTGCTGGTTTGTTGTGGTGTGAGATCTTTCCGTTACGGTAAACTGATACAAATGTGTGTGTGTGTGTGTGTGTGTGTGTGTGTGTGTGTGTGTGTGTGTGTGTGTGTGTGTGTGTGCGTGTTTTCCTAATCATATCCTCTTCCTTCTTCTCCTTTTCTTATACTTTTCTATTTTTCTTTATTTTCTGACTTTCTTATTGTCTACTTTTTTTCCTTTTGTCTTTCTTTTGTTACCGCAAACTGTAGATACGACTTGGTGTGATATATCTTTTATCTCCTCTTCCTCCTTCTCTTTCTTAAATCTTATCTACTTTTTCTTTAAGCCTTTCCCTAATTCTTTTTCCATTCCCTCTTATTTTCCTCTAAACTTTCTCCTTCTTTCATCCTCTTTCCTTTCATGTCTTCCTGTTCCCTACATATGTATATCATAACTCCTCTCATTCACTTTTCGCTGATCACCTCATCACGTCCCCAGTCTTCCCTCATCCCCCTTCGTCACCGCCTCCCTCTAGTTTAAACCCTTCCATTCCCCCTCCCAGCCACTCCCTTTTACCGTTCACTTAACACTTTAATCCTATTTGCCTTTTTTAAACAAACTGGCTTTTTATCTTAGAACTCACAAGGCATGGTATTCATAGGGAGCACGGAGCGTAAAGGGGGATTGTTTTCCGCACTAAATCACGCGTATTATCATTCTGAGACGCAGTTTATGGAAAGCAGTGTTGCCATGTCTGTTGAAATCCATCTAATATGTGTTCTTTTCTTCTTTCTTTTATCTATTTATTGATTTATTTTCTTTTTGCTGCACTGTTCTGGTGTTCACTTTTGACGAGAAAGGAGAGTAGAGAAGGGAATGAAAGGGGGAAGAATATAAGGACAAGAAAAGAAAGAAGGAAAATTGGTGAAAATGAAAAAAAGAAAAGAAGAAAAAGGAAGAGGTTTTGACGATAAAGGAAAGTAGAAAAAGGAAAAGAAAGGATAAAAGGACAAGAAAAGAAAGAAAAAAATGATGAAAAAGAAGAAGGAAGAGGTTTTTAAAGGGAAAGAAAAGTAAAAAGGAAAAAGAAACAAGAAAGATAAAATGACAAGAAAAGGTAGAAGAAAAAAAAGGATGAAAAAGAAAAAAAGGGAGAGAAGAAAGAGGAAGAGATTTTGACGAGAACGGAAAGTAAGAAAAAATAAGAAAAGAAAAGGAAAGGTAGAAGAAGAAAATGAAGGGAAAGGAAGAAAAAAATATAAAAAATGAAATGATCAAAAGCAAAAAAAGAAAGAGTGAACAGTTACGATAAGAGGCAATGTAGAAAAGGCTGGAGGGAAGGGTTAAGGAAGATAAAGATGACTGGAGACGAAAAGTAAAGAAGAATGCTTATGAAATATGAGAAAGGGTATTAATAAAAGGGAAGAATTGTGAAGATGAAGCTTAACGATGGAGAGAGAGAGAAAAAAGAAGGATGAAATAACGAGACGAGGTAATGACAAGACGAGGATAAAGATGAAGGATGAAAAAGGAAGGAAGGAAGAATGCCTGTAAAAAGAGAGAGAGAAAAAAAAAAATAGAACGGAAAGAAACACGGCAAAGGATAGTGAAAATGGAGAAAAATACAGATAAAAGCAAAAAATAACGAAGGTGATGCAAATGGAAAGGAAATCATATCTTACAAAACTCTTACAAAAATAATTAAATAAATAACCAACATAACATCAAGCAGAACCACAAGTGAACCCTAGAAATAAACAGACACATTAACAGGTAAACAGCCAACAGGTGGGGAAGAACAATCAACAGAACGAAATAGCAGGAAATGAGAAAAGGAAGCAGAAATACTAATAACTGATGATGATGATGATGATGATGATGATGATGATGGTGATGGTGATGGTGATGAAGGCAACCTCACCACATTGATCTGTCACTTTGGGAACGAGAAGGTGGTGATGGTGGCGGTGGTGTGGAGGAAAACAGATAGGGTATGGTGAAATGTGGTGTGGTGTGGTGTGGTGTGCTGTGCTGTGGTGTGCTGTGCGGTGGTGTGTGTGGTGTGTGTGCTGTGCTGTGTGGTGTGGTGTGGTGTGGTGTGGTGTGGTGCGGTGGTAGTCATTTGATGAGCGGTAATTATATCATAAACAGCAAACAGCGAATTTACGAGAGAGAGAGAGAGAGAGAGAGAGAGAGAGAGAGAGAGAGAGAGAGAGAGAGAGAGAGAGAGAGAAATCTTTAAAGTAATCCCGATCATTCTTTTCATAGTCAAACTTCTCCTTCTCCTCCTCCTCCTCCTCCTCCTCCTCTTCTTAATCCTTTCTTCCATATTCTCCTTCACTTCGCTTATTCTCTCTCTTAATACACGCTCAGCTGCCGCGATGATTAAGTTATCCTCATTATTCTCCTCCTCCTCCTCCTCCTCCTCCTATTCTTTGTTCTGTTAATCCTGCCCATTTAATTATCCTGATTCTTACTCGTTGCCTTTTGCTCTCTCATTCAATTGCTCTTCTTCTTCCTCTTCTTTCCTTTCCTCTTATTTCTCTTGCTTTTAGTGTTTTTTCTCTTCTCTCGATTTTTTTCTCTTGTTTTCGTCTTATTTTGTTGTTTCTCTTCCTTTTTGTGATTTTTTTTTAGCATTTTTCCTTTTCTCGTTTTTTCTTGGTCTTTTTCTTTTTTCTTTTTTCTTTTTTTTTCTTAGTTTTTTTTTCTTTTCTTTATTTCTTTCTTGTTCTTTTCTTCACTTTTCATGTTTTGTTTTTCTTTGATTTTCTTGCTTTTGGTTCCTTTTTCTTTCTTTCTTGTTCGTCTTTCCTTTCTTTCTTGTTATTCATTCTTTTCTATATTTCTTCTTCTTTCTCCTCCTCCACCTTCTTCTTTACTTTTTTTTTTTTCTTCTTCTTCTTCTTCTTCTTCTACTTCTACTTCTACTTCGTCTTTTTAATTTTCCTTCTTCTCCTCCTCTTCCTCCAAATATTGCTTCAATACATCACGCTTGACTGGTTTGTTAGATTGCTTTAATGACGAGAGTGCGAGGTAGGCAGTCCAGACACTATAATGATGTAGTTTACCTGGATTTCACCTTCCCTTACCTGTCCACCATCCCATCCCTTCCCCACACAGAAAAGTAAACATGTCTCAGTATTTCTCAAGCAACGATCTCATGCAACTCGTGAAAATTTATGGGAATGAATGAGAGATGGATGTATAATTTGATAGAGGTTGCTTCTTTTCTCTCTCTCTCTCTTTTTTTTTTTTTTAATGTTGAAGTGTCTGATTGTCTAAAGATTTGTAGTGATGTAGTGTTTGGGAAGACACTTTAACCTCTTCAGTACCATGACGCGTTTTCATATTCATTCTGCTTACTACTTGGTGATTTTATACTAGCTTCAGAAACTTATGGTGGGGGGGGAATTAAAATAGTGAAGATTTTAGCCATTAATCTTTTGACTTCTGTAGACCCTTCCTAATGTAAACAAAATCGTCTAATCGTATCCTAAACTCAAGGTAGAAATGCGTCCCAGTACTGAAGGAGTTAGGTAATAAAGATTCTCCGTACTTAAAACTCACCTTACCTAGTATTTCTTCTAACCATGTTCTTTAATATCTAGTGCACATCCCCTCCTCTCCTACAAAATCCCTTCCATCTGTATCCAAGAGGCACAGTGAAGGAATGAGAGACAGACAGACGGGGAGGACACTTCTCTTTTATTCTCTTGAAGCACGCATAGTTTGACAGTAGCAGATACCCTTGTTCCAATCGCGAAAGGTTTCCAGGTATTTGTTATTCGTATGTATTCCTGCGCATTCCTATGTATTCCTCCTCTCCTCCTCCTTTCCCCTCATCCTCCTCCTGCTCCTCCGCAATTTAACACCTCAGCGACAACCTTCACAGGAAAACAAAAAGAAGACAATCACTTCACGACCATCGCACCGCTGAAGACCTGTCACGCTAATCATACAATTACAATACTGACTCACCTCCTTCCCACCTCTACAGCAACTCAGACCCACCACTGCTCCGTCCCCTCCCCTCCTCGCTCTCCCATACACGGTCACCTGGCTAGGGAGGGAACGCTTCTAATTAACGACACGAAATTAAATAGGCGGAATTCTCACGACTTCACACGCACTACTGGAAGCCGATTATTACCTCCCGGGGCTGGCTGGCTGGCTGGCTGTCTTTAATAATTCGTGTGTGTGTGTGTGTGTGTGTGTGTGTGTGTGTGTGTGTGTGTGTGTGTGTGTGTGTGTGTGTGTGTGTGTGTGTGTTGGAGGGGGTCTCAGTGCACGTGGTGACAGTGGCTGTTGTCCTGACGTGGTTGTGTTGCTGCTAGAGTGGTGTTTGTTTGTGTGTGAGGAAGTTAAGGTGCGAGTGGACGAGTGTGTTAGGGAAAATCAGCGTAAGAGGCCAGGTTATGATTGTGCAAGTGAGGAGTGGTTGAGTGTGTGTGTGTGTGTGTGTGTGTGTGTGTGTGTGTGTGTGTGTGTGTGTGTGTGTGTGTGTGTGTGTGTGTGTGTGTGTGTGTGTGTGTGTGTTTGCCCTCAACAGAATAGTCTCAAATTACAGACACAAACTACTCTTAAGTGTCTTGAAATGTAATATAGTGAATGTAATATGTCGCTTTCTTTCTTTCTTTCTTTCCTTTCTCTTTTACCTGCAAGGGGACTGGCAATTAAGTGGGTCTTTTATACCTTTGTTATTGCCCTTGGCCAGTTTTCCCCTCATGCATATAAAATAGTAGTGTTTCATATACTTATTCTTTTCATTTTCTTGTTCTTTTCTTTTCTTGTTCTTCTTTTTCTTCTTCTTCTTATTATTATTATTTTCATCAAAGAAACGTTAAGACTTATACTTTAATCTAATTCTTATATCTTTTTGTGATGTACGTAACGGTGGTTGTCTTACTCTGACCTTTATACAGTAAGTTTTTGGCTGCCTTGTACTAATATCATCATCATCATCATCATCATCCTCACCATCATCATCATCATCCATCATCATCGTCATTACCATCATCATCATCATCATCATCATCATCGTTGTTGGTTTTAATATCATCATTATCATATCTATCACCATTATTGCACAATCACCACCACTGTTACCATTATCGTTACCACAATCATCACCATCATTTTATTATTTTCACCACTATTACTATCTTCTTCACCATTATTCCCTCCTCATCCTGTTAATCACCATTGCTATACTCCTTACCATTATTATCATATCACCACCACCAGTATCACCATCATTATCACCATCACTGCATCATCATCACTCTCACCCATCATTATCACCACTACTGTCATTACCACATCACTCAAATTCACATTCTTGCAGTCTCGGTCAATACTTCCCATCAATACCTGAGCCCCACCCATCACGCATTACACCATTTCAACACACCTACACACACACACACACACACACACACACACACACACACACACACACGGGAGGTTTACATGCACACAAACATACTAGACTCACAAATACCCTTCCTTGACCTAAACATTAAAAAGAGCCAACATTTTCTACATGCACAATTCCTTACTTTCTCGTTGCCCATTGCTTAAACTTAACTCGGGTACGGAGGGGCAGCTGTGGTAGTGGAACCATGCGTACTTTGGGGTCCGAGGGGTCTCCAAGCGCACGGGTTCGAATCCTGTCCACGGTCCGAGTGTAGGTTGGGCTTCCTCACTCGGGCAACTGTTTCCTAGCGAGTGGGCTTTGAGATAGGAGGTACCCAAAATGTATCCCCTTTAGCCCATAGATTCCAGTGAAAAGTCTCCATGGTATAAATAAATAAATAAATAAAAAAGATCTACATGAATACGAAGGTTTAGAGACTTGGCTGAATTGATAAACATCTGACGAGTCTTGCGAATGAGGAGGAGAGTCAGCGCTTCACTTAAGGTTATTGAGGCTACAGCTGTGCATGTCGTAGTTAGGCCAGCTACTCACTCTCTCTCTCTCTCTCTCTCTCTCTCTCTCTCTCTCTCTCTGCATGTACCTCCATTTATTCTTCCATTCTTCCCTTAACATGGATAATTGAATCTTGTCTCTATCTTTTTACAATGTTAGTCTATTTATCCATTCCTCCATTTTTTCCTCACTATAAACAACTGAATCGGTCTCTATCGTTTTAAAAATGTTAGTCTGTTTATTCGTTCTTCCTTCATCATATAGCACTAAATCTGCCTTTATCCTTTTACAATGTTCGTTCATCTATCCATTCTTCAATTCTTCCTTCACCATAAAGCACTAAATCAGTCTCTATCCTTATAAAATATTGATCTATTCTATCCCTCCTTCTTTAAGTACTCACCTCGAACCTATCTCTCCCTCTTCTCCTTCCCCACAGCACGCTCCTCCCTCCTTCCTTCCTTCCTTCACCATGAAAGACTAAGCTTCCGTCCCTCTCTATACAATGTTTCTCCATCCACCTTCCTTTCCTCTCCCTCACCATGAAACACTCACACAGACTCACGTTCCTCCCTTCCTTCTTTCCTTCCTTCCATTAACAAGAACCACTAACTGCTTCCTTCACACGTTCTTTCCTCCTTCCTTCCCTTACAACGCCTTTCTCCTCCTTCCTTCTCTCAATACGAAACGCACTTTTCTCCCCTCCTTCCCTTAACTCACCCTGATACTCTAAATTCGTGTCTTAGAAACCTAATGCCCCACCAAATACTTCCCGTCACCCTTACACCCACGTCACTCCTTCAAGGACACCACTAATCATACTTATTCTCCCTTACAAAGTCTCCCTCCTCCTCCTCCTCCTCCTCCTCCTCTGCTTCCTCTTCCTCAACCTCACCCCGTATCACTCCGCTGCCCCGAAGTCACCAATATTTCACCAGAACGGCCCCTTATTCTCCCTTACAAAGTCTCCCTCTTCCTCCTCCTCCTCTTCCTCAATCCCACCCCGTCACCCTCCGCGGCCCCTAAGTCACCAATATTTCACCAGAACTGCCCCAAACAGTCCGGCATTATAATTCTGAAGTGTTTGTCGAGTGAAATTATAAAGCAGTGAACGTAATAAATGAAGAAATGCATCACGGAAAAGTTGAGATTTCTTTTTATTTCACTCATTTTTTTTTTGCTTTTAACTCTTGTTTCTTCATTTTATTATATCTTAATACGAAGAAAAAATTAAGCGATACGGAAATACAAACAGAAAAAGAGTTAAGGAGAGAGATTATTAAGCCAGTGAAACAAAGTATTATTATTATTATTATTATTATTATCATTATTATTATTATTGTTATTATTATTATTATGGGAAAAGTCACTCATTTCTAGTTATCAGTGGAGAGAGAGAGAGAGAGAGAGAGAGAGAGAGAGAGAGAGAGAGAGAGAGAGAGAGAGAGAGAGAGGAAATGTGACAAGAGAATAAAATAAAGTAGAATTTGTGTTTAAGCGAGTAAATAAATGAAAGTAAAATGAAATAGAAGTAAAAGGAAAAGGATGCAAGCGAAAAGGGAAACAGTAAAGAAGGTAATAAACGAGGACACGCCAAACCAGGGAGATAACAGTGGTAATAAAACGAAAAGAAAAAAAAGTGGAGAGAGAGAGAGAGAGAGAGAGAGAGAGAGAGAGAGAGAGAGAGAGAGAGAGAGAGAGAACCTTCTCTCTCTCTCTCTCTCTCTCTCTCTCTCTCAAAAGGTGGATAGTAAAAAACGTCACACATTTCATCCATTTTTTTGGTCTTACTCTTTTTTTTCATTTTCCTTTCATCTTTCCTTTTTCTCTCTCTTCCCTCTTCGTTCTCAGCACGTCCTCATTTCATTTTTCCTCTCCTTTTTTAAATGCCTCTTAATTTTTGCCTTTTCATTTTTTTCTCCTCCTGTGTGTGTGTGTGTGTGTGTGTGTGTGTGTGTGTGTGTGTGTGTGTGTGTGCCTAAGTATCAGTCTTTGATCGTCTCTCTCTCTCTCTCTAAGGCAGGGAGGGCACGAAGTGTTTGTTTCATTGGTTCGCTGATTTTTGCACACTTTCAGACCAAAGCCATTTTTCATTTACCATCGATGATTTTATATTCGGATCAAAATTTAAAAAGAAGTTTGAGAACTTTCGGCCAAAATTCGGTGAGGGCCGTGGCGGCCTTGGGCGCCGCACGGGGGAAGAAGGTGGCTGTCGGGTCCGGCCTGGGGCCCAAGGCAGGGAACTGGCAGCAGGTCCTTCTTTTCCTTGCGGCTTCAAGCTTCACTAGTAATCATCCACTTGCAGCGCCTCACACTAGGCAAGGGGTTGCCATGAGCAGGGGATCAATGTCTGCCATTTACCAGATGGGGGCGGGGGAGTCCTGATGGGGAGATAAGGGCTCCTTCCATAGGGTCTGGTGGAGGGTGTGTACAGGTCTCTTGATTGTGATGGCACCGGGCTGAACAACTCGCCATGCACCGGACACTGGCAGGACGAAGGGGGTCCTTTTGGGGTGAGAGGACTCACTTCATGCTAGTGGCTGGGGCGTGGTGTGTGGCACGCTGTGCGCCATGCACCGGACACTGGCAGTACGAGGGGGGTCCTTTTGGGGTGAGAGGACTCACTTCATGACAGTGGCTGGGGCGTGGTGTGTGGCGGGTCATTGCTCATGGCAAGCAGTGTGAGGCGCGGTAAGGTTGCCTTGTCACTGCCCTCATGTCCACGGGACTGCTGGGGCGGACTCTTGGGAAGGAAGGGTTCGTCCTGGTACTCGTGTAGATAGGTAGACTTCAATGGCGTACAGGCATCGCCACGCCTGTATCGTTATCTATATATCTATTTATTTATTTATCATAACATCAAATTCGTCATCGTTACTTCGGCTTACGCAGTTCATAACTCATAAAATGATATCCAGCAATCCTCAGTGATAACAATCAAGCAAAGCTCAACACCTTTTTCTATCACATATCGTAAAATTTAGAGAGATGAAGTAGCTACATACGTTTCCATATCAATGAGAAATGGTGTTACAATTCCTTAAATTTGTATATATAATTTGAGAGACATAAAGCCTTTTTCATTGACGCTGTAATCATAAATCCTACATAAAAAACTAACTTCGCAAAGGTCGACGTCGTGTGTACAGCGCCACCTCACCTGGGCGCTCCCTTCACTGCGGGAAAGCAAAGTATTGGGTTCACGCTGCAATCACGCTCAGTCTGTCTATAGATGATGCCAGCTTTCTGTCTGCCTAAATAACTGCCCACCCGCCCGTCCGTCCATCTATCTCTCTCTCTCTCTCTCTCTCTCTCTCTCTCTCTCTCTCTCTCTCTCTCTCTCTCTCTGTCACTCACAATTATTCTTCTCGTCACCTCGTTCCCTTCCCCTTCCTTATTTTTGCCCTCCTTCAGACAAACACGTCCACTCTCATCTGCCGCCCTCTGCCGCGCACTGCTGAGGGAGACAAAAGTAATGGCGTGACAGCTTGACTTTGTATTACTGTCATTTTTTGTGTTGTCCAAGTCTCCTCTCTCTCTCTCTCTCTCTTTCTTTATCTGCTTCAACACGCAATTCAATGTTGGGAGAAATGAAATTATCGCTGCAGTGAAAGAAGGAAGGAAGGAAGGAAGGAAGGAAGGAAGGAAGGAAGGAAGGAAGGAAGGAAGGAAGGAAGGAAGGAAGGAAGGAGAGAATTTGTTTAGTATAGTGAGGTGTTTATTGCTCCTCATCCTCTTCCTCATACTACTTTTCTTCATCTATTTCTGTTTTTGTTCTTTTTATTTAACAACTTTTCTCTTTCCTTCTCTATCCCTCTTTTTATTCTCATTCTTTTCCTCTTTATCTTATTTTCTTATTCCTTCTTTCTCTTTTCTTTCTTTTATTTCTGTTTCCCTTTTTTTCCTTCTGCTTCTCTTCCTTCTTTTCTTCCCTTCTCCTTTTCATCATCTATTTTCTTCTACTCATCTTCCAACTCCTCTTCTTCTTTCTACTCCATCACCTTTCTATTCTATCTTCTCCACTTTCACTATTTCGTTTTCCTCTTCCTCCTCCTCTTTTTCCTCCTCCTCCTCGTTTTCATTGTTGTTGTTGTTGTTGTTGTTTTAATTATGATTACTTCAGGAAGGAAAAGGAAACTGTGTGGTATTTTGAAGTGCATAGTGTGGTGTGGTGTGGTATGGTGTGGTGTGGTGTGGTGTGGTGCGGTGTGGTGTGGTGCGATGTGGGTGTGGTATTTTGAAGTGCATAGTGGTGTGGTGTGGTGTGGTGTGGTGTGGTGTGGTGTGGTGTGGTGTAAGGTGCAGTGCGGTGTTGAATCAGATTAGGTTAGGCTAAATGAAGTTAGGTTAATCCAGACCCGGGGACAGTACGGTACGGTGTGGTGTGGTACGGTGCGGTGCGGTGAGAAAGGATGCGGTGCGATGCGGTACGGTGCGATGCGATGCGGTGCGGTGCGGTGCGGTGCGGTGCGGTACAATGCAGTGCTGATTAAGTTACCTGTGCGCCATTTTAGATTACAAGTCCCAAGAGTTTGACGACGCTTGGAAGGGGAAAAAATTAGCTCCTTCCCCCCACCCCCCTTCTCCCTCTCCCTCTCCCTCTCCCTCTCTCTCTCTCTCTCTCTCTAAGGTGGTGGTCCTCAAGGTCACGCATGCAAGTTAAACCGAGGATTAAACGTCACGTCTTTAAAAGTAAACGAAAAGGAGAGAGTGGACGGGAGAAAATGTGTGTACGAATATATTTTGGAGTGTGCGTGTCTGCGTGCGTGGACCGAGAGAGAGAGAGAGAGAGAGAGAGAGAGAGAGAGAGAGAGAGAGAGAGAGAGGAATGAACCTGCTTGCGTCTTGCCTGAGGATCTAAAGCGTTAAGCGGGATTGCCTGAAAACATCGAGAGAATCAAACACCTCTCTCTCTCTCTCTCTCTCTCTCTCTCTCTCTCTCTCTCTCTCTCTCTCTCTCTCTCTCATATTTCCTATCATTAGTATCTTATCATTTTTCTTAAGGTTAGCGAAATGATCTGGAGGAATACTAGAGACCAAGGGTAAACTGTGACCACGGGGGATAAATAAAAGGAGACAGGCATAGAAAAGTAGGAGCGAAAGGTGGATGACTGGGGTGCGTTCAGAGGAAAAGAGGAGTAGTTTATATGATTTTTTATTCCATGTAGTTTTATCAAAGGCGTAAAACCGTTTAGGATTAAAGTTTAGCCCCTTCATCTTGAGATTTGTGTACGATTAGAACACTCTACTGACATTAGGAAGGGCCTATGGAGGTCAGAAGATTAAAGGCCACAGTCTTCACTATTCTAATCTCCCCCCACATGAGTTTCTGAGGCTGTATAAAATCACCAAATAGTATCCAGAGTGAATATGGAAACGCTTCATGGTACTGAAGAGATAGAGAAGCACACGTAAGTCATAGGACGGAGGAAATATAGAAGTCATCAATAATTGCCATTCAGTAATTTGCGAGTATAAAGATTAACGACTTAATATTACGTGCGAGCAGTGTAATTGAATCCATTCGTGTGAAATCGCTCGAGAATGGTGAGCAATGAAATGAAATAAGTGCCAGCTTGTCGCCCACGCGTCGAAAGATTAACAATTTAATTCTACGTGTCGGTAATGTGATTATATCCATACTCGTGAAATCGTTTCGGAGTAATGACGTTAACGATTAATAACAACTGCTATGATATCACTTTGGTGTGTAAAAACATCAGTACTTCAGTTCTACGTAAGAGTGATAGTAGTTATATCCATATGTGAGAGAGCGTTTATCTCCAGTACTGGGAAGGATTTCTACCTTGAGTTTCGGGAATGATTTGACTATTTTATTTACATTACGAAAGGGTTTATGGAGATCAGATGATTAATGGCCAGAGTCTTCACTATTTCAATTTCCAACAAGTTTTTGAAGCTGTATAAAATCACGAAATAGTAACCAGAATGAATATGAAGACGCGTTATGGTACTGAAGAGGTTAAGAATAGACGCGTTTAAAATTTACTAGTCAAAACGTTAATATAATTCGACGTGGCGTTAATCACTTTCCTTTCATTTTCACTTCACATCTTTAGATATCGCTCATTATTACCGTCACCAATACTTGCAGAGACATTAACGTCATTATTATTATTCTTAGTTATCGAAGAAGACTGGTATGTTTATAACCCAAGTCTTTTATGAGTACTCTTCGGTCACGTTTACGCAGTCCGTTTGTCTAGTCACTCTCTCAAATACATCGCCAGTGTTGTGTTTCCCTAAGACAATATTATTCTGCTCCACACGATCACCAAGCGGAAATCTCTCTCAAAACACCGAGACCTCATTTGTGTATTTTAATTTGCTGACGGTGAATTATGAGAGAGAGAGAGAGAGAGAGAGAGAGAGAGAGAGAGAGAGAGAGAGAGAGAGAACAGGTCATACGTGTCTAGAGAAGTTTTTGATTACAAGTGGTGTTTTGGACCAACTCACTCTCACTCTCACTCTCTCTCTCTCTCTCTCTCTCTCTCTTTCTTTGACAAACACAGTATCAGAAGTATACAATTCCTATTCGTTGCAGAGTTCTAATGATGAAAGTTTAACTGTGAGCCGCATTTCCTTGTTAAAAGCACCAACCACACTCTTGCAACTTTAATTCATGCCTGTACCATCTTCTCTCTCTCTCTCTCTCTCTCTCTCTCTCTCTCTCTCTCAAGTGCTCCTCAGACACCATTTTCAAGCCGTTTCTCGTGATCGCCTCGAGTTTGATTACCGAGAAGGGGAGTGAAGGGGAGGAGAGGGACGGGGCGAGGAGTGGTGAGGGGAGAAGAGGGGAGATGTGAGGGGAGGGACGCCACAGTACGAATTCATTCCCTCTCGTCCCAGGAAGTGACTTGGGTGTTTTCTTCTCGCTTTCCCTAATCGTTCCCAGCCTTCTCTCCGTCTCCGTCTCCCTCTCCCTCTTCCTCTCCTTTCCTTCCTGACACGAACTTTTCTACTCTCCTGTCCTTAAAACTTTACCGTCAGTTTTCCGGATCGTATTTCGAAACATTGTCCTCTCACTTGTATTGTTTTAGGGTTTACAGGTGGTTAGTCAGATTCTTGTGTCTCTCTCCTGGATACTTGTTTAGCCCCCTTCAGTACCAGGATACGTTTCCATATTCATTCAGCTTAGTATTTGGTGATTTTATACAGCTTCAGAAACTCAGGTGGGGATTAAATTAGTGAAGACTCTGGCCATTAATCTTCTGACCTCCATAAACCCTTCCTAATGTCAATAAAATGGTCTAATGACACTCAAAAACTCATGGTAAAAATGCGTTCCAGTACTGAAGGGGTTAATTATCACTAGTCATGGAAAAAAGAACTTGTCTTATTTTTTCCTCTTTTTCCTTGTAACATCATCACTAGTTACTGATATTTGTTAGACGTAAGGAAATTCATAGCGGATGCTGTAATGTTCTCACCAAAGTCTTGTATACGGTCTCAAAGTGGCAAAAGGAAGATAATAGTCTCTCTCTCTCTCTCTCTCTCTCTCTCTCTCTCTCTCTCTCTCTCTCTCTCTCTCTCTCTCTCTCTCTCTCATTTCTGCGGGATTTCCTTTGTGCTCAGTTTGTCATCGTTGTCAGCTGGTAAGAGTCTACGGCAACACAAAGGTATCTCTCATTGCCACGCAGGGATTATGCCTCACACCACTCCATCTCGCTGAAGCACTCTGCTCAGTCCTTCCTTTCACTATTAAACTTCAGAATTCTTTAGTAATTTGTTTACTTGGCCTTGCTATGACTTGAACTTCCAATAGATAAGGATCAAGATACACCCTAAACCATATTTTGCTAGCTTTCTAAAAACAAGACTTGACGAGACTCCACGATTGAAAAGAAGGATGAAAAGAAAGAAAAGATGGAAAGAGAAAGAATAACACTGGGAAGGGTATTTTGGTGGAGCTCACGGCGTGACAGGACACGAAACTCAAACTGTCACAAACTGTCTATAATTGAAGGGGTAAAAATAGTGCTGGGGTCCGGCGTGAAATCTCCAGCAGAGTGGTCAGGCAGATCGGCGGAGAGGCGGCGCTTGACGTGCTTCCTTTTATTGATCAGATTAAATGTATTCAAATTATGAACGCTCGCCCGCTCACGCACGAGAAACTTTAATAATTTCCGAATATTACCTGTCTAATAACGCATCAGGAGGAAAATAAATATATATTCGTAAAATTTGGCAGGCAATCATGAGGCTTTTGAGGGGAGGCTGGCTGGCTGGCTAGGTGGCTGACTGGCTAAGTGGGTGGGAGAGTGAGTGACTGGCTGGGTGGGTGGGTGGGTGGGTGAGTGGCTGGTTGGATGGCTGGGTGACTGGCTGGATGGGTGACTGGTTGGATGGCTGGGTGACTGGTTGGATGGGTGGGTGGCTGGCTATGTGGCTGGCTGGGTGAGTGGCTGGCTCGCTGTGTGGCTGGCTCGCTGTGAAACTGGCTGGGTGGGTGAGTGGCTGGCTTGCTGTGTGACTGGCTGGGTGGCTGAGTGGCTGGCTTGCTGTGTGACTGGCTGGGTGGCTGAGTGGCTGGCTTGCTGTGTGACTGGTTGGGTGGGTGAGTGGCTGGCTTGCTGTGTGACTGGCTGGGTGGCTGAGTGGCTGGCTTGCTGTGTGACTGGCTGGGTGGGTGAGTGGCTGGCTTGCTGGGTGGGTGGCTAGTAATGAAAGCCTTGATTGTGCCAGACGCAACTCCTAACTATTTAATTTCCCTCGTATTTACTTGTAAATTACCGATATCATATTCATTTAATTAAAAAGTCAATGTTTCCATCCTGTTTCAATAAAGGAGAGCTTTCGGTGATACTTATTACTTTTTTTTTCTTAATTGCAGGAAAAATATTCTGCTTATTGCTTGTTTCCACACACACACACACACACACACACACACACACACACACACATGAAGGCGGAGAGAGTATCGGGGCATTAGAGTGGGCCTGCCGTGGTGTTCAGTCCACGAATCAAGACAATGGCGGAGTTTGGAAGCTGACCTCCACCAGAGGCCGCCACCGCCACCACCTCCACTGCCTCTAGTACCTGTTGAATTTCCCTTTGTTGTGAAGCAAGGAAAAATGGAGGTGTTGGGCCACAAAAATGCTACCAACTTTGTTTTCGGGAAATAAAATGAGGAGGAAAATGTATATGACTATGCTTTTTACTAAGACTTTTTTAATTACTGTAGTTGTGTATACCATTCTTGTTTTTGCGTCAACTTTTCGTAAGATAATCCTAAAAACCACGCTGCTTAAAAAAGAGAAGTTTGATATTTCACCGAATGCACAACGGTACTCTTTGCCTCTCATATAGACAATGAAATCCACAATAATTTAACACATACCGGTGACAGAGAAGCTGCAACAGAAAGAGAAAGAGAGAGAGACACCTGATAGCATGCAAAGAACAAAGGTCTACGTAATAGTACACCAAGCACTCACTTCTCACAAACTTTAAAAAAAACCTCCACATTAACCTAATTAACAGCAGCAAGGGAAGTAATAAGCAGCGAGAGACATCTAGTGGCAAAGATCACAACGCTCCAGGTAGTGACAACAAACTCAAGTCTCCCAGAAACAAACCACGTGCTAATGTTCTATACTCTTGATGGCAGACACATATATTCACACACGTACGCACACACCACCACATTCCCTTTGTTCGTCTGTGTGCAAGAGTGTGTCCTCCAACATTGATTTCCAGCGGGGGGAAAAATGGGAAGAACGACCATAAGAAGAACAGTCAACACGAAGGATTATTGTTCGAGGACGGAGAGGATGAAGGATGGCTGTTGGGGGAGAGGGAAGTGGGTGTGGAGGGGAGATGGACGGAGTAGGAGGGGAAAGACATTTGAAGGAAGACCAGACTGAGCCACTGAAGGACCCTCGACTTTCTCTGCCTCTTCTTCTTCTTCTTCCCTCCATTCTCCGCCTCCTTCACTTTTACCTTCCTCCTTCCTCCCTTCCTGTGTTCCGCTTGCCTCTCTCTCTCTCTCTCTCTCTCTCTCTCTCTCTCTCTCTCTCTCTCTCTCTCTCTCAGACCCACGAATTTCCCAGCGTGCAAAAATATAATAGTTTGAGGTCACCGGTGGAATGAACGAACGTGTTTCAAAATAAAATAAACAAAAAACCAGACATGAAAAAAACAGGTTAAATCACCAGAAGTTTTAACATTTGAACATTTCCAGCAAGTTAAACAGATGGGAATTGCGTGGCCGTGCAGCGAATGGCGAATGTCACAAGCCTTTCCATTATATTTACCAATCGACTTAATATCTCATGAGTGACTGGTGGTTCGGCTTTCTTTCTCTCTTCAGTCTCCGTCGCTGTCTTCATGTAAAGGGTTTGTTATGATTTTCACGCACGAAGGATAATGATAAGGTACTGGTGGTGGTGGTGGTGGTGGTGGTGGTGGTGGTGGTGGTGGTGGTGGTGGTGGTGGTATTAGTATTAGCAGTATTGTAGTAATATGAACTTCTACTTGGATGTTTAGTTGCTCAGTAATGAAAATAATAATAATAATAATAATAATAATAATAATAATAATAATAATAATAATAATAATAATAATATTACTACTACTACTACTACTACTACTACTACTACTACTACTACTACTACTACTACTACTACTACTACTACTACTACTATACCTACTACAACTACTACTACTACTACTACTACTGCATCTACTACAACTACAACAACAACAACTACTACTACTGCATCTACTACAACTACAACAACTACTACTACTACTACTACTACTACTACTACTACTACTACTACTACTACTGCTACTTCTATTACACCTACAACAACAACAACATCAACAACAACAACAACAACAACAACAACAACTACTACTACTACTACTACTACTACCACCACTACTACTACTACTACTACTACTACTACTACTACTACTACTACTACTACAAACTCCCATTTAAATTTGTTCCTTAATTGCCCACATCCTTAATTAATTACTCGACACTAAAACCCTTCTCCCTTCATCACAGCAGAAGATTTTTCACTTAATTCCCTAAAAAAAAGAAGAGAAAAAAAAAACTCCACAACCTCTATTAACTCATCACTCCTCACCAAACCAAGAAAACACAAAGGAGAAACAAACAGCAGCACACCTCTTGCCCTCATACTAATTTAACTACGATCCAAACAACAATAGAAACAATAATGCCAGAGAGAGAGAGAGAGAGAGAGAGAGAGAGAGAGAGAGAGAGAATAAAGTGAAATCATAAAGAAAGAAGAGGATAGGAAAGCAAATATGGATAACGGCGGTAAGAGAAAGAGAGAAAAGGGATGTACATAGAGGAGAAAGGAGAGGAAAATGACGTAGATGTAGAAAAGAAAATGAAGACACAGATGGAAATGAATGAGAAGGAGGAAGAAAAAATAAGAAACACATCAGTCGGAATACAGATGAGAGAGAGAGATATGTGGTGATGTTCTTTTCAATGATTAAGCAGTACGGAAGTTATGGAGAGTGATTTCCTTTATTTGTAAATGTCAGATGGTATTGTTCGGGTCTAAACAGAAAGTAAAGGTCATAATCTAGGTATTCATGGGAGTTCGGTGCCAATGATGTTGTATTTATAGTGGTAGTAGTGGTGGTGGTAGTGTTAGTATCAGCACAGTAGTAGCAGTAGTGGTGGTAGTAATGGTGGATGGATGGATGGATTTTTTGCGTAAGGCGCCGCAACATCTACGGTCATCTGGCGCCGTGGTAGTAATAATAGTGGTGGTAGTAGTGGTGGTGGTGGGAGAGGTGGTGGTAGTAATAATTGTAGTAGTAGTAGTAGTAGTAGTGTTTTGTTATCTTCACCTTTGACATCATTATAATAGTAACAGCAACACTAAGACCATCAACACCAACAATGACAAAACTTACATTAAACCAAACCACAACCACCACCACCACCACCACCACACCCACGAGAGCAGCACCAACAACCCCGCAGTAGCAATCACACTACACACTACCACAACAGAAGCTAAATATTTATACGTACTACAGACTTCGGCAACAACCAATGACAGGGAGAGAGAGAGAGAGAGAGAGAGAGAGAGAGAGAGAGAGAGAGAGAGAGAGAGAGAGAGAGAGAGAGAGAGAGAGAGAGAGAGAGAGAGAGAGAGAGAGAGAGAGAGAGAGAGAGAGAGAGAGAGAGAGAGAGAGAGAGAGAGAGAGAGAGAGAGAGAGAGAGAGAGAGAGAGAGAGAGAGAGAGAGATAAAGGCGGTAGAGAGAGAGAGAGAGAGGAGAGAGAGAGAGAGAGAGAGAGAAGACACAGATGAGAGAGAGAGAAGAAAATAAGAAGAGAGAGAGAGAGAGAGAGAGAGAGAGAGAGAGAGAGAGAGAGAGAGAGAGAGAGAGAGAGAGAGAGAGAGAGAGAGAGAGAGAGAGAGAGAGAGAGAGAGAGAGAGAGAGAGAGAGAGAGAGAGAGAGAGAGAGAGAGAGAGAGAGAGAGAGAGAGAGAGAGAGCAGCCTTTGTGTACATTAACCCCACGCCCTTGAGAGCCAATAGTTTCCCGGCCAATCCTCGCGACTCACCACTTGGAGACTCCGATAAACATACACGCAACGCCTCCCTTCCCTGCATCCCTCCCGCTCCCTCTCTCCCTTACAAACTTCACCTTCCTGACACCATCTTGTAATAATCTGGCTGGTGTTTATGGCAGCCGTTTTTGGACCGTCGAATCAAACCAGCGTGAAGATTCTTTCCTTTATAACTGATGGCAATCTTAATGAGTCTAAGAATAGATCACCAAGGCCACAGTGGAGTTGGTCTATCCAGGGTGAGGTAAGGGTGAGGCCAGTATTCATAAACGCTTTACTGTCTCTCTGTCACTATTTTCTAAGGACCGCAGTGATGATTAAACGGTTTTCTTGTGAGTGTTTCTTCTGTCCTTAATGTAGAAAGCATCTTAATCTATCACTTTAACTGTAAATCATCTCTAAAAATCCGTGTAACTTCGAAGAAACCCATATGAAAGTAGTGGAGGTGCCAGGGAGAAGTGGTACAGTATATGGTTCTGAGTCACTCTCACTGAGGTGATGTATGGGTGTGTAGGTGTGCCGTGGTGATGTCAGGATAGCCGTAGCGAGTGACGAGAGGACGTGGGAGAGACGATGAAGGGAAGAAGGAGCATTCTAGGAGACTTTCTCGTGTGTGTGTGTGTGTGTGTGTGTGTGTGTGTGTGTGTGTGTGTGTGTGACGAAGCGCGAGATTAAACTTAAGTGCTTCAGTTGTTGTTGTTGTAGTTAACATTGCTATCACTAACATCACAATTATTATCACTATTACTGCATTAACAGCTACTAACGCCATAACCACCACCACCACTACTACTACTACTACAATACTCCTAACATTCTAGTCATAATTTCTAGCACACGAACAATCAAACAACCAATGATTAAAAAAGAAAGAAAGAAGAGAAAAATCGCCAACAGTTAACGGTGCAGAGTTCGGTATGAAATAGAGACAAGAGAGAGATAATTTTTCCCTTCCTGCCAATAAGCCAAGGCACCTTCGATCTGGTAAAATTAAACGAGGAGGAAGAAGTAATAGACCTGGGAGCCTTGCGGTAAAAATTAGCCAAACTTTACGGGTATTGATACCCGCCGCCAGCCTGCGACGCGCCTCAAATTGGAAAAATTATGAGTGTATAAACTAGAGACTCCATTAAATTTACGAGATCATTACGCTTTCCCTCCCCCCTTCTCTCTCTCTCTCTCTCTCTCTCTCTCGACAATTTACGGAGGGTAGTAATTACTAATGAGTAAAATTGTTTACGTGAGATAGCGTGAGCAAATACACGCACGCACGCACGCAGGCAAACACGCACACGCACACGCACAGAGAGAGAGAGAGAGAGAGAGAGAGAGAGAGAGAGAGAGAGAGAGAGAGAGAGAGAGAGAGAGAGAGAGAGAGATTTTAATGAGTATCTGTTGCATTTCCTTCATCCATTACCATCAGTTGAGGAAACAAAATTGCTTCAGTTTGTATGTAATAGTCAAAGTTATGAACAAAAATCCATTACTTTTATCAGTTACTGGAATATATGAACCCTCGTCCCATCCCATCCCATCCCGTCCCGTCCCGTCCCGTCCCGTCCCGTCCCGTCCCGTTCCGTTCCGTTCCGTTCCGTTCCGTTCCGTTCCCCCTTCTCCCCGGCACAACGCTGCATCATCACTATCTTGTGAGAGTTTATTGGATGCGACGTGGCCAGCCAGTGTGGTGAATATGTGCGTACGAGGAAACATCGCCGTGGAGGACACTTTATATTGCACTTGTAATGTACGTAGATACAAATCGGACACACACACACACACACACACACACACACACACACACACACACACACACACACAGTCTCATATTGTGTTTTAGTGTGTTTGCAATCAACAGGAGTATTTTTTCGCTCCATTAGTGTTGATTTGATGCATTTCTTGGTTTTATTTGGAGAAAATGCTGTAGTTCTGATGGTTCTTATTCACAGTTTTACCGTCAGATATTATGTATGATTTTGTAGGAGGTAATGCTATATTCTTGTAAATGCATCTTGGCAATACACTGCTACTGCTACTACTACTACTACTACTACTACTGCTATTACTACTACTAACTACTACTACTACTACTAATTCTACTACTATTACTATTACTACTACTACTACTACTACTACTACTACTACTCCTACCAGCACCACCCCTACTTCTACTACTACTATTATTACTATTACTACTATTCCTACTACTATCATTACTACTACTACTACATCTACTACTACTACTACTACTACTACTATACTACTATTCCTACTACTACTATTACTACTACATCTACTACTACTACTTCTACTATTACCTCTACTACTGATCGACGTGGTGTGGTCTACTTCTGTGGTCTACTACTATTTCTTCTACTACTACTACTACTACTACTACTACTACTACTACTACTACTACTACTACTACTACTACTACTACTACTACCTTCTGAGCAGTGCGGAAGGTCACGGCGCGGCAGTTAGAGATGCGGCATTCTAAACCACGACATCCTAGTCACTGAAATATTGGCAGGTGAAATTAGGTCGAGGTGGAAATGAGTCGTGCCAATAACATATCAGTTCCTCCTTCCCTGCCCTTCAAGAATGTTCCTCCCTTGCTCCTCCCTTGCTATCTCTCCCCGTTACTCTCAAGGTCACCACTCCTCCCTCCGCCGTGTTATTGCATGCCCGCCTCCACCACCCCGCCATCACCACACAAAACCCTTTACATATTCGCACGAGTATATTCTGTGCATCATCCTAATGAGCGGATTCAAACTACTACTTTCATTCTTTTACCTGCGAACTCGTGAAGAAAATATTACGCTTCCGTTTTCTTTTCTTTTCCTTTGGTTCATTTTCTTTCTGCGATTTATTATTTCTTTTTTCTGGCGATACGATTAACCTGTTCTTTTTAAGTAATGGAGCTAAAGGCAGTAATAGTATTGTAATGTTATGCTGACGGTGTTGGTAATAGTAGTAGTAGTAGTAGTAGTAGTAGTAGTAGTAGTAGTAGTAGTAGTAGTAGTAACAGCAGCAGCAGTATCATTAGGCGAAGCATTATTGTTGTTGGTTGTGGTGATAGCAATGGTTAACACTAATCGGTTTCCGTCCATTGCAGTGAAGTGAACGTCGCGCTAATGGCGCCTCACGTTTAGTGTAAGCACGCACTCTGTGTACCTAGCGAGGCGGCGACGTCACACTCTAATTGAATGACCTCCTGGCACACCTCAGCCTCACCCATCACACCAATACTAACAATAATGGTAATGAAAATAGATAAGGCCGAAGTATAATATTGCTGTCCCAAAAACACAAGTAGAAGATATTACTACTACTACTACTACTACTACTACTACCACCACCACCACCACCTCTTGTGCTAAATACGAGGTCAGTATTCTTGCTATCTATCCCTCAAGAGAAAATAATAATAATTATAATAATAATAATAATAATAATAATAATAATAATAATAACAATAATGATAAAAACAACAACAACAACAATAATAAATAAAGAGATCTCATATTTGCTGCTCGCCAAATACGCATAGAAAATAATAACATCAACCACAATACCGATGATGTACATGTATAACAGCATTCCAGACAGTTGCAATGTTCAGCAAGGACTAACTAACAAAGGTGCCCGTGGGAGGGGAGAGAGGAAGGAGACACGGCTATGCAGATATTGGCGACTAAACAAATATGAACTATAACGACACAGCCAAGGGAGGGGAGAGGCCAGGGAGGTGTGGATAAGGCGGTCAGGAAAATGGGTATAGCAGAGTTAGTTTACGAGAATGAGCCACGGGAGGACGCCTTGCAGTGGTTTAAGGAAATATTCGTACACTCCACTGACCTTGGCTCCTCCCGCCCTCTCTTAACGTGGGCAATATTGAGGGGTACTGGGCAAGGGACTACGTGAGCTGCCTTCGTGCAGCATAGAGTCTGACTGCATCCATCTTCATGTGAGAAAAGAAAGTACACATTTTTGGTTATTCTTGTCGGCTCTTTTATCGTGGACAGTATTGAGGAGTACTGGGGAAGGGAACTGTGTAAACTATCTTCGTCACGTGCAGCATAGAGAGTAACTGCATCAGTATTCATATATAGGCGAAAAAAGAAAGTAAATATTTTAATCATTCCTGTCGACTTTTTTTTCTTTTTAATCGTGGACAATATTGAGGAGTACTAAGCAAGAGACTACGCGAGCTGTCTTCGTCACGTACATCACAGAGTCTAACTAACATAAATAAGGGTAAAATAAGGACAAATTTAGGTGTTTCTTCTGTTTTTCTCTCTGGATTATGACACCTTGAGCAATTTTTTCCTCCAGCCTTCGTCACAAGAGCATTTCTAAATTCATCATCTTCATTCTTCAATCTACTTACTGACAGGAAATTATAAAATGAGTGAAAATAAAGAGCTCGTCCTATTGATAACGCATAGAGTAATCCGGCAAACTCCAGCTTAAATCAGGAACAAACAAAGGGAGTCTAGGAAAGAGAACACTTTTACGTAATCACACAGTGAGTCCATCCCAGCTTCCAGCACAGAGTTAGCGGGCTTATCAGAGCGGCAGAGTGTGAAGGCAAACACTGCGTGACATAATCAGGAAACGAGTCCATTGGGATGAAAAATAATGCTGAAGCTGGTAGGAAATGAATAAAGGGGAGGATTAGGGGTGGTGGAAGGGCGGTTGGAATGGACAGGGTGTGTGTAGCTGGGGTGTGCAAGGGTGCTGGTCAGGTGCAAGATAAGACTAAGGTGTGGCAAAGGTATACATGGTCTAGCGAGGTTAGGTTCAGAGTGTACATATGTATGAGGTTATGTCCAAGAAATACAAGGGCGTGGCTAGGATGTACAAAGTAGCTTGGGCATAAAGAGTATGAAAGGCATGGAAAATGTATGCAAGAGTGCAGTCAGAATATACCAAGGAGGCGTGCAAAGAATGTGTAAGAGTGTAGTCAAACATAACAGAGTGTGTGTGCACGAGACACGCGTGATGTCTGAGCTATACTACACAGGCACGGGAATATCGCAGGAGATCAAGGTGCAGCAGGAGGAAGGCAGCGGCAGGCGGTAACGACAGGCCTGCACCAGCTTAGCGAACACTTGCATTAACGTCACGGAGGCGGCTTGACCTCACGTCAGCCTGGGAGGAACAAGGCAGTGGCGGCAAGGTCGGGGGGCGTCACTAGGGAGATTATCCGCGTCGGTGTTTACTTGAAGCGTCAAACCAATGGTAGGGTGGTAATGCCCCGCAGCAGGAGGCTCACCCAAGGTCTCTGTGAGTCAGTGCTTAGTGAGAGGATTGGTACTGCTTCCTTGTGTGGAGGGAGAGGCGGGAGAGTATGGGCGCTAGGCGTTTCGAAAAGAGTAGATAAATATTTTCTCTTCTTTTCATACTGTAGAATGACTTAGGTAACTAGAACAAATTAAAGTATTTTAAAAAGGGAAAATATATCTTTTAAGGAAAGAGGTGACAGTATGCATGTATATGGAGAATAACGAGGTAATTGTGGCTGGAATGAAGTACATGTGGGTGCGGTGTTGGTATCTGTAGATGATGGGGTGAGGAAAGGAGGGGGTGAAGGGGAAATGTCAGGTGTACGATGATGGCTGGCGGTTCAGGAGATGAGGGCATTAGAGATGTGATGGAAAATAAGGGCAAGAGGAGCGGGATATTGAAAGGAGAGGGGAGAAGTGGCAGCCAGTTATCGTCAGAAATGAGTCTGTCACCGCGCCGCGTCCTGCCACTGCTGCAATTAAACTTAAAGCTACTAAATGACGACGCCTCACCAACACGGCCCCATCGCGACACCAATTTCAACTCTGCACTTATACACGCTGTAAATAATTAACAAAGCAAACACCTGCGAACAATCAAGCTTCTACTGAGTGGAAATAAGAAAATAACAACGTAAGAGAGAACAAAATTCAAGTGCGATTGTTGCTGACGTGATAAATCCTCTGTTGACACGAAGCCATTAATTGTGTCGCGAGAAGGAACAAAGCCAAAGGTCTGACAACACAAACAATTACATAATCTTGGCTGCAGGTAATGGTAGAATTGCAGAGTTGGACGAGTGTGGCATGGTGTAATATGGACAAAAAGAAGAGAGAGAGAAAAAAAAAACAATGGTGAGTTACAAATAATACTGTTCCATCAACAAGTAATAAAAGAAAAGCAAGCATGAAAAAAAATTAGATACAGAGACTGAGAAATTATACAGTAGCATGAAAAGTTCTGTTTTAAATACGAAGGATTGGTATCTGCCGTGTCCAGCACTCATACATTTGGAACCTGTACCTACATACTTCAGGCGGCGACAGAAGACCTCAACTGTCACACGATCAATATGGGGACAAAGTGTCTCCCGATCCTTGACTTCCAGGATGACCAGCGAAGGTATGATAAGTGTTATTTCCAGTTGATTCTATGTAGGAGGATACAACAACAACGAAAAAAAAAGTATTAAACGAAGAATGTGACAAGAAAAGGAGGAAGTCAATAAAAAAAAAAGTGGGCGAGATATCCATTTCATTACTTATCAGAAGATGTTAGAAAATACGATGTGTACGAAGAAAATGAAGAATGCTAAAGAGTAAAGGGATTAGTTGTTTATAAAACAGTCTGTAAGTGAAGGACAAATATCCTACAAGTAAAGCAACACCATTTGTCTCAACGACTCGAACACAAAAAAATTTGAAAGCGATGCTAATGACGCATCTTCGCTCAAGTGTGCCAGACGGCTCGGGAAAAGCAGGATTGTAAGTCACAAGAGGAAATATTGACTTTGTTGCTGATTTGACTAAATATAGCAATAAAATGAGAAAGGAAATACAGTCCTTGTCACTTGTAGAACAGAGATCTATGGAAAAGCACTATTTATCACAGAATCCACGGAGAAGACCAGAAAAGTACTGAGAGAAGAATCCTACAACGCATATGTGATATAAATTAGAAAGACTAAGCTAAGCGAAGACCAACTGATGAAAGTCAAAGCAAAACAGACGCACCAAAAAACAATAATCATGAATCACTGCGGAAGCGAAAAAAAAGTAAAAGAAAATATGAACACATTAAAAAGACAAGAGGCAACCGGAAAGCAACATGAAATAAAGTAAAACAAACTATTAACAACTATGGAAACTTGAATAAGAAACACCAGTAAACACGGCAACAGACACAAACACACCTCACAACTATGTACACACCACCACCACCACCACCACCACCACCACCACCACTGTACACAATCAATAAACGAGGAAGGACATCAGTGAGGACAGAACAAACAAACAACAAGCACCGGAACAAGTACCAAGCAGCACCAAGCAGCACACGTGGAGACGCTTCGAGATCGTGAATCGTGACAGTTTGTTCCCTGCCACCTTCCATTCGCCACACCCTTCCCTGCCACACCCTTCCCTCCCACACTCTCTTCACCACACGCTTTCCTGCCACACTCTCTTCACCACACCCTAAACCCCTTCAGTACTGGGACACATTTTTACCTTGAAATCTGTGTAGGATTAGACCATTCTATTGACATTAGGAAGGGTCTATGGAGGTCAGAAGATTAATGGCCAGTCTTCACTATTTCAAACCCCACATAAGTTTCTGAAGCTGTATAAAATCACCAAATAGTATGCAGAATTAATATGAAAATGCGTTTTGGCACTGAAAGGCGTTAAGTCTGTCCTTCAAATACACTTAAAGTCGCCCGCAACGCCAGTAAAATTCTCCTACAAGTTCAAGGACTCGTAAAACTGGCAACACACACACACACACACACACACACACACACACACAAATCGTCACGGTAACTACAGATGAATAACCCACGGTACTCCCAAACCACGCCCGCTAATTCTCTCGCATATACGTACTGACCCACACACCCATCCACGCCTTTCCACGCCCCTCCACGCCCCGTCCACGCCCCTCGCTCACACTCCGGGGCCCCTGTATCAAGTGTGACAAGATAGCGTGCGAAAGCTCATCCATCTCCCCCTTCCTTGCGATTATTATTTGGACGGAGGTGATGATAAGGGGGGTGGGGGTGAGGGGTGAAGGGGTGAGGGTTGAGGGGGTTGAGGAGTGAGGGATCAAGGGAGTGAGAGGTGAAGGAGGGTGGTAAAGACAAGCGCCTCTACTCCTACCCCACTGGCACGACAACTCAAGACACTAGTAATCCCTCGTAATGAGTAAACGACAATACACACACACACACACACACACACACACACACACACACACACACACGATGAAGAAAGACGATGTACACCCAAAATAACTCACTTTACCACGAAATTAATCTTTTACACTACAATACAACAGAATAAAACGAAAAAAAATAGCCCTAGAACTTAAATATAAACGAAATTAACAACAAAAACAAAAAAACAAACTATGAAATGAATGAACTGCTCCCTAAAACACACACACACACACACACACACACACACACACACACACATTTTACGATACACTCTGAATTAGCTAACTCAAGCAAACCCACGACATAATTACAGGCCAGCAATTTCTAGACTCTCGTTCTTTTACTTTACTTCTCTTCTCTCTCCCCTGGACGAGCATTTCCTTCCCTACCGCAGACCTCCCTCCCGCGTGTTGCTGCTAATCAGACTAAACACCGGGCAGGACGATATAAGAGAGTGTTAGGACGAGTAATGGTTGGGTGAAATATGAAGACAGTGAGGTGAATGAGATATTTGGCATTGTTTTTTTCGTCTTTCAATTTTACTTTCGTTCTTGTTTTTAGGAGTAACTTGATTTTGGTAGATGAGGGAGAGGGAGAGGGAGAAAGAGAGAGAGACGAAGAAACACATGAAGAATATGAACTTTCCAAGAATAACAAAACGAAAAAAAAGCAAAAAAAAAAAAAAAAACGGAACCTCACACAAGCAAGAGAGCAGAAGAAAACGAGGATAGGAAAGAAAAGAAAAAAAGGAAAAAGAGAAGAGAAAACTAAAAAAAAAAAAAACAATAGCTAAAGATAAAAAAAAAAAAAAAAAAAAAAACAGAACAAGGCGGTGAATATTCAGTCTGCACCATCTCACGGGTCGATGAAACTGTGTCACAAGAAGGAAATTACCTGTCTCGGGGCCCACCACTCACCACTCACCGCTCACCATTCACCACTCACCACTTTGCCCGCCGCCGACTGAACGGGAATCTCACCTCACCATCCTCGTCCAGCTCGTATTCTCAAAACACTTCTGTACTTCACCTCCACTATTTTAAGAGCGTTTACTTCAATTTACGCGAGTTTTAAAGTTTTTTTTACGGTTTCTAGAGACTGAGTGACAAGATTTCTACATTATTAACGGAGTCTCCCCTCACCATCTCGTCCAGCCAACGCACTAACTAAGGCTGGCATTCTCAAACTATTTCAAGACCTCACCTCCACTATTTCAGGAGGGTTTATTTCAATTGACACGAGTTTTTAAGGTGTTTTTACGGGTTCTAGAGGCAGACTGACAAGATTTCTACATTATTAACTGGAGAAACACTCTTGAAAACCAGGCTAATCGTCTCTGTGGCCTTGGAAAATAGTCGTGGCAGAAGAGCGCTACGGAGCAAACTCGTAACTCTCCGCCACCGACACCCTGGGATCGTATTTTGTGACGCCTCTCGCACATCAGCTGGCTACACTGTCACAGGCCGCGCAGATGATTGGTATGGGCCTTGTGGGGTCTCTCTCTCTCTCTCTCTCTCTCTCTCTCTCAAGCCCACCAAAGTCCCGTCGTGTCAAAATCTTTCCCTTTCCCTCTTTTTATTCTGTTTATGGTAATTCTTTGTTAGTCTATCAACCTCTCTCTCTCTCTCTCTCTCTCTCTCTCATTCTCCTCGCTAACTGCATGTATCTGCGTCAAGTCTTTTATTTCATTCTCATTTTTTTCTGTCTGTTTTTTTTGTTATTTTTCTCTCATTCCACTCTCATTCTTCCTCAGATCCTCAGATTATCGATTTTTTTTTGTTCACCTCTCTCTCTCTCTCTCTCTCTCTCTCTCTCTCTCTCTGGTTTGAATATTACTAAAATCGTAGAGATATACTTGAAATCGCTCCTTAGCTTCTAATTTCTACTGGTGCGTGTTGAAAAGGAGAGATAAGACGTCTAAATTGACCTCGTTGTCTCATAGTTGTCTCATAGTTACCCTCTTTCTTCCCTCATTTCTTATACTTTGTGTTGATTTTGAGTGATGGAAATTAATGGATTAGATGGTTAAAATGGTAATACCTAGTTTTTTGGGGTTTTAGATTAATAGAAGCTGATTATTTTGTCTATAGTTACTTTTTTTTCCCTCACTGTGTCGTACCTGTTTGAATATCGCTGGAGTAATGGATTGGATAGTTAAAATGGTAATATCTAATTTTTTGGGGGTTTAGATTAATAGAAGCAGATCATTCTGTCTGATAGTTACCCTCTTTTTGTTTTCCCTTCACTATAACACGTGGTACCGGTTTTGAATATCGTCGGAGTAATGCAGCATAAACTTAACTAGTCGGTAGCTTCCACTGCTCTAAATTGGTCTCGTTGTCTCAGTTACCCTTTTTTTTCCTCACTGCAATGCTTGGTACCTGTTTGAATATCGCTGAAGTAATACAACATACACTTAACTAACTTCTCGATAACTTGCACTGCTCTAAATTGGTCTCGTTGTTTTATAGTTACCCTTTTTTTTTCCTCACTGCAATGCGTGGTATTGTCTGAATGTCGCTGGAGTAATGCAACATACACTTAACCAACTTGTCGATAACTTGCACTGCTCTAAATTGGTCTCGTTGCCTCAGTTAATTTTTTTCCTCACTGCAATGCGTGGTACCGGTTTGAAGATATCGCTGGAGTAATGCAACATACTCTTTACTAACTTGTCGATAACTTGCTTCCTTCCACTGCTGCGTGTTAGAAAGGTAGAGAAAAAAACGTGATTATGTTGTCTAGTTGTCTCGTATCTTTCTTAATCCCTTCAGTACCGGGACACATTTTTACCGAGAGTCTTGGGTGTGATTAGACGATATTATTTACATTAGGAAGGGTATATGGAGGTCAGAAGATTAATGGCTAAAGTCTTCACTATTTGAATCTTACAACGTTTCCGAAGCTGTGTAAAATTGTCATATAGCAACCAGAATGAATATGAAAACGTGTCATGGTACTCAAGAGGGTAACTGTAATATCTGGCGCTGGTTTAAATTTTGTTATATTCAAGTAAATTACTCTTAAAAATGATTCGATAACTTTTTCTACTTGTGTGTAAAAAGTAGATGTTTTGCAATGTTTTGTCGTATTAGTATTCATTTTTGGCTAACTATAATGGAAGTGGTTTGAATATTGGTAGAATCGTGCAAATTGACTTCAGATGACTCGGAAGTTTTCACAGGAGTAGGAAAATAAGTCGCTGAAGTGTTTAAAAATGCGGTGTCTGACTGGGTTTCATCACTCCTCACGCACACGAACACACATACAAAAAAAAAAAAAAAAAAAAAAGAAAAAAAATGCGGTGTTTAATTGGTTTTCATCACTCCCACGACACACACACACACACACACACACACACACACACACACACACACACACACACACAGTCACGCTTGAACACGTCTCTTTGAAAGGATTACCGAGGAGTGGATCTTTTTTTCCTTTCTTTTCTGAAACTCTTAAAAAATCAGAAGAAAAAATAGAAATGAGGATCTCTGTGAAATAAATCTTGCTGTTTTATTCTTTTTCTTCCTGTGGTTGGTTTGTTACAAGGAAGTTTTTTTTTCTTTCTTATTTTTCCTCTTTTTTTTTCAAGCAACTCAATTCTCTCTCTCTCCTTGTGTCGTGAGTTTTGATTTTTTTTTTACCTAGTTATTTGTTTATTAATTCATTTATTTTTTTACAGCGAGCACAGGAGGTTTGTTTGCAGAGGTTTTGTTTGTACCGCGTCATTACACTTCCTCCTCCTCTTCTTTTTCTTCCTTCTCCTTTTCTTTTTCTTTTCTTCTCTTTTTCTCTTCCTCCTCCTCCTCCTCCTCCTCCTCTTTGTTCTTTTTTTTCTTCATCATCTTCTTCCTTCTTCTTCTTCTTCTTCTTCTTCTTCTTCTTCTTCTTCGTCTTCTTCATCTTCTTCATCTTCTTCCTTTTCCTTTTCTTCTTCCTGTTTTTTTCTTCTTCCTTCTCCTCCTCCTACTACTCTTCTTTTCCTCCTCCTCCTCCTCCTCCTCCTCCTCCTCCTCCTCTCTTCTTCTTCTTTTCCTCCTCCTCCTCCTCCTCTTCTTCTTTTCCTCCTCCTCCTCCTCCTCCTCCTCCTCCTCTTTTTCTTCTTTCTCCTCCTCCTCCTCCTCCTCTTCCTTTTCTTCTTCTTCTTCTTCTTTTCCTCTCCTCCTCCTCCTCGCAACAAACACACATGGAAACATTTACTCAAGAGGAATTAGTCTACGTATCTTTACATCCAGAAGCCAAAACAAACAACACTCTCGCATGCATTCACCTTTCATCGGCGAAATCACCTCCTTTCTCTGTTTGCGGTTAGTGTGATCAATCAGGACTCACCACGAACCTCTCTTTGTTATGACTTTCCGGCATTATAACTCTGGGTCGAAAGCCGTTGCCGTTATAGATGATGGTTAACTCAATGCTAGAAGCTCCCTTAACCCCTTCAATACTGAGACGCATTTCTACCTTGATTTTTGGGCATGATTAGGCGATTTTATTTGCATTAGGAAGGATCGATGGAGGGCAAAAGATTAATGGTCGTAGTCTTTACTATTCTAATCCCAGCATATGTGTCTGAAGCTGTATGATATCACGAGAGAAGTAACTAAAATTAATATGAAAACGCGTCCTAGTGCTGAAGAGGTTAATCCCTTCAGTGCCATGACGCGTTTTCGTATTCATTCTGCTTGCTATTGGGTGATTTTGTACAGCTTCAGAAACTTAAGTGGGGATTAGAATAGTGAAGACTCTGGCCAGTAATCTTCCGATCTTAACAGACTATTGTAAATAAAATCGTCTAATTGTACTCAAAACCCATGGTAAAAAAGCGTCCCAGTACTGAAGGGGTTAAAACAGCAACACAAATCAATGAATGGCGCTTTGTTTACTGATGCTTCAAATTACGGTATATACTTCAAAGTTTTCTTTAATACGAGTTTGTTAAGCTGTTACAGGGAGCATTGTCCACAGCGCTATATTCTCCAACTGATGGCACTTCACGTCTTCGCTATTAAAGGAGGTAATTACAAACTTTGGCTACAATAAGTATTCTTTGTGTTGTTATAAACTTTCTGACCACAATGAGCTCTCTTCATGTTGGCAAAGCTCACGGTGGCAATTTGACGATGTTTCTCTGTGTATACTTTCCCTGAGGACAACACGTCACTTTGTACCTGTTGGAGGGTTACACGACGTGGCTGGAAGAGGGGAGGAGGGGCTAAGGAGGCGCCGCTATAGTCTATCACATCCTTTGGCTAATTCTATCGGCTCTATGAGGAGACTGGCAACTGAGTGGGCCTTTTTTCTTAATATTTTTGTTGCCCTTGGCCAGTCCTCCTCTCTTGTATAAAAGAAAACAAAAACATTGGTTATTTGCGCTGTACGAGTCGCAAGTCTACTGGAAATTCATCACATTTTCTTATCTTTTATTCGCATTTTTTAACAGAGCCATTTAATACTACATCAACTCACTGGACGACACACAAAGCTATTTAGAGCCACTGGTGGTCATTCCCCGCCATATGATAGAACAATTTTATACTATTCCGGATTTACAAAGCGACATGCAAATCCATTCTGAGCCTTTGGAAGTGGTCTGAAACAAGCGTTATTCAGCCAAGCACTGTCTGCAACACTGTGGAAGAGCTTTTGCGTGCCTTCCGTCAATACACACAACTACGCAGCTACGTTCCTACGCTTTGTGTGTGACCAATTCGTATCGACTTGCCTCAATTTTCACCAGTGTACTTAAGAAACGCTGCTGTCATAACTTCAGTCTTTACTTTCACTCCTTTTGTCAGTTTTATTAGGCGGGAAGTTGTGTTTCTTGCTTTCTCTTCTCTAACTCTTCCTTTCACAAATGTACTTGAGAAACGCTAACCTTGCTGCGAACTGTCATAACTTAATTTTTCTTCACCCCTTTTGTTAGTTTTATTACCCGTGTGAATCGCAAGTAGCCGTGTTTCGCTTTGTCTTCTCTGCCTTTTTTCTTTCACCAATGTCCGTACTTCAGAAACACTACCTTAACCTTGCTGCGTGCTGTCATAATTTCAGTCCCTTTTTTTTTATCTTTTTTTTATCAGTTTTATTACCTGCAAGAATCTCAGGTAGTAATTTTTTTCGCTTTGTTTTCTCTACCTCTTCCTTTCACCAGTGTACTTGCGAACCACCCTAACCTAACCTTACTGCATGCTGTCATAGATTAAGTCCTTTTTTTCACCAATTTTGTCAGTTTTATTACCCGCAAGAATCTCAG
>NC_059300.1:11600627-11625627 GCF_017591435.1 Portunus trituberculatus
CATCATTTCGTCCTCAGTCAGGCAAGAAAAAGAATTCTCGTACTTAGCACAGTCTTCTTTCTCCAGTCTCTCAGTGTTGCCTTCACATCATTTAGTCCTCAGTCAGGCAAGAAAAAAAGAGTTCTCGTACTTTACACAGTCTTCTCTCTTCGGTCTCTCTGCGTCCCCTACACGTCACTTGGTTAGCTGGATCAGAAAGGTTAGAAGTCTCTTACCACGCCGTACTCAACCGCCTTTGTTTTTAGTGTTTCCATATTTTTTTCACGACTTCAGGTTTACTCAAAATCTGCCATGTTTATTGATTTATTTATTAACTTTTTTTTTTTTTTTATCAATCTTTAATGAAACCGTAAGCGGATCAGAGGACACGAGGCTGTGGAAGAAAACGAGACACAGCAAGCGGTATAGAGGTATAGAGAGTAAGTGTGCCGTGGTAACCTTGCTTTTTGTTTTCCTTCAACTTTACCGCTAACTCTGATCTGCTTAACGCTTTCAGTACCATGACGGCGTTTCCATATTCATTCTGTTTACTATATTGTGATTTTCTACAGCTTCAGACACTCATTTGGGGGATTAAAATACTGAATATTCTGGCCATTAATCATCTGACTTCCATAGACCCTTCCTAATGTAAACAAAACCGTCTAATCATACCCCCAAATCATGATAAAAATGTGTCCCAGTACTGGAGAGGTTCAAGTCCACCAGTGAGTTATTCCAGCAATTTATAACGAGACCAAGCAAATCAGAGAGAAAAGTTGTAAGTAAGGTAAGGAAGAACACGAAGACCCAGTTGTAATGAGTGTGTGCGTGTGATAATTGACCATGCAACCTACGTACTTACATAACCTACCTATCTACCTGCCTACCTGCCTGCCTATCTACGTACTTACATAACCTACCTACCTACCTACCTCCCTACGTGCCTACTTAAGTGTATAGAACCTACCTACATTACCCTTACCACAAATTCTCGTCTCACAGCTTTAACTTCAAGCGGCAGACTTACATAAGCATTACCAGCGCGCGTGGGAAGAAGGGAGAGAGAGAGAGAGAGAGAGAGAGAGAGAGAGAGAGAGAGAGAGAGAGAGAGAGAGAGAGAGGAGTCCATTCGTAGTGACGTGCTTCCGGGTAATAACAAGAAAAAAAAGGAAGGAAAAAAAGAAAAGAAAATGAAATCCCTCAATATTTTTCACCTAGCGGCCATTCCTCCTTATTTATCAGACATTCCCTGCAGCCTTTCTCTCTCTCTCTCTCTCTCTCTCTCTCTCTCAGGGCGTCGCATCTCGTCGGGGTTGTGTTTCTAAAATAGCCACCCAAGTTTTTGAGGGAGTCAGGAAGTGGAGGAGGGGAAGTTTAGGAGATATCTCAAGTGTGTGTGTGTGTGTGTGTGTGTGTGTGTGTGTGTGTGTGTGTGTGTGTGTGTGTGTGTGTGGAAAAGAGGGAATTCTTGTTTTCTCTGTAAGCCATACAAAATGTTTAAGAGAGCCAGCGGTACAAAACTAAATGTATATGGATAAAGCTACAAGTGAAAGTGAAGCAGGTTGTTGTCCAGCAGAAGGGAAGGTTTAACGAATATTTCAGAAGGCGAGGACATCTCAATCATTCCCAACTAGTGGTGATGAGGACAACGCAAGCAAGTGGTGTGGTGTGGTGTGGCGGTGTTATGAGGCGGTGTGTTACCGAGCCACGTGCCGAGGACACCACTCAAACACACACACACACACACACACACACACACACACACACACACGACTGAACTCTCGAACACAGCTTTCACAAGACGAACGAGGCCACTTCCGGATTATATTCATCATTTGGTGCGTATCGAAGCCTGACAAATACTGTGTGTGTGTGTGTGTGTGTGTGTGTGTGTGTGTGTGTGTGTGTGTGTGTGTGTGTGTGTGTGTGTGTGTGTGTGTGTGTGTGTGTGTGTGTGTGTGTGTGTGCAGTTGCTATAAAAAAATGTCATGGAAACGGTGAATGTTTAAATCTCCTCCTCCTCCTCCTCCTCCTCCTCCTCCTCTAATTATACAGTACTATTTTGCTTGAATTACCCAACACAGTCGACTTCAAACAAAACGAGGAATTCTGGAACCAACAAGTCGCATAACAAATTATAAAACCACGTGTTTCTGACGTAACTATCCTTTGATGACAGCTTGACCTTACGTTGACCTTTTGTTCATACACTTATTTACTTCACTTTTTTTTTTCTTATTCTATGATACATTTTTTTTCACCAACTTTATTTGACCTTATCCACAAAACTGACCTCATATATTTTTCCTTCAACTTAATTCTCTTTTTCTTTTGTCAACTTCATAACAGCCTGACTTTTTGCGATCCACGGCGAGCTAAGTCACAGAAACCCATAAATCAATCCCTCGTATTGATTAGCAAATATGTGTAATCCACCCAACGACAAGACAGAACTCGTGTGTTTCCTCCTTTTCATCTCAATACTACGTTTGTTACGGCGTGAATTTTTAAAGACGCGAAAAGAGCAAAGGGCTTTCAGAGTCTTTCATATGCCCGTGTTGCTGCTCACTAATAACTCAACGCAGGGGGTCGTGGTGGGGAGGGAAGGAAGGAAGGGTGGAAGGTTGTGTGCTGGAAGGGGTAAGAGGGAAGCAGATGAGAAGGGGGAGAGGCCGTAAGGAGACGAGTTTAAGGAGAGAGCGTGGGAATCAAAGGAGAGGCTGTAAGGAAAGTGATTTGAAAATGAAAGGAAAGGGAGAGAAGGGAGAAAAGAAAAGAGGAGCGTGTGTAAGAAGGAAATATGGATGAGAATTGAGGAGAAAGGTTAATAAAAGGTGATTAAATAAGAAAGGATACAGAAAAAAAGGAAAGTGGTTTAAAAGAGAAGGAAAAGAAGAGAAGGGAGAAGAAAAAAAATGAGTGTGTGTGTGTGTGAGTAAGAAGGAAATGTGGATAAGAATTTAAGAGAAGGGTTATAAGAGTGATGAAATAAGAAATGGTACAGAAAAAAGGAAAATTATTTAAAAGGGAAGGAAAGGAAAAGGAAAAGAGAAATGAAAAGTGTATGGAAGAAGGAAATATGGATGAGAATTACGGAGAGGGAGGTAAAAAGTGATAAAATAAAAGATAATACACAAAAAAGGAAAGTGATTTAAGAATGAAAAGAACAGAAGGAAGGGAAAAGAGAAAATCAAGAAAAGAGTGTGTGTGTAAAAAGGAAATGCTGACTAGAATTACGAAGAGGAATTAATAAAAATGATACAATAAGATAGGGTAAAAAAAGAGGAAAGTGGTCTAAGAATAAAAGGAATAGAAGGAAGGGAGAAGAGAAGAGAAGAGAAGAGAAGAAAAGAAAAGAGTGTGTGTGTGTGTGTGTGTGAGTGCGTACAAAGGAAATGTGAGGGAGAATTAAAGATAAAGGTTAAGAAACGTATTTAATTAGAAAGAATACGAAATAAAGGAGGGAGGAAAATGGGAGAAAGAGGAGTTAGGTTAGGTTAGGTTAGGTTAGGTTAAAAGTCACTAAATAGAAAGGTTATGTTAGGTTAGAGTCATTAAATAGAAAAAATTAGGTTAGGCTCAAATAGAAAGAATACGGATGAAATAAGGGAGGAAGAGAGGAAGAAGACAGAAGGAGGAGGACCTAAATGAGGGAAGGAAGCAGAGGGGCGAGAGAGGAGTGGGGGGAGTAGTGCTAATGTTCTTGAAAGATAAATAAATAAATACCACACCAGCCATTAACTTTACTCCGCTTCCTAAACACGCGACACTCACTGCAACCACCACCACCACCACCACCACCACCACCACCACCACCACGGCAACGACGACACCACCACCACCACCACCAACAACAACAACAATTAACATCACCACCAGCAACAACAATAATAGCCACCACTACAACAGTAAACAAAAGCATCACCACCAGAACGCTAATACATTAAAAAAGAACAAGAACAATGAAGAAAAACAAGAACAGGAAGAACAAGAGCAAAGGACAACAAGAACAAGAAAAACAAGAAAAACGAAAAAAAAGAAAAAAAACAAGAAAAGGAAGAACAAGAACAAGAAGAAGAAGAAAAAAAACAAGCCATCTCCATTTGTTTTCTTCAGACTTGCAATTTTTAACCTGTCAATCTCTCTCTCTCTCTCTCTCTCTCTCTCTCTCTACTGACTAGCATTCTTGTCCTCAAAACTATTTCAAAGGATTATTTTGCTTTTATCTTTACAAAAATAATCAAAATAATGAGCAAACGAGAACGAACGAGGCAGGAAGGGAAGAATGGAGGGAAGGAGGGAGGAAAGGAGAGAGAGAGAGAGAGAGAGAGAGAGAGAGAGAGAGAGAGAGAGAGAGAGAGAGAGAGAGAGAGAGAGAGAGAGAGAGAGATAGTGAATGAGATAGAGAAAGATAGTGAATGAGATAGCGCGAAAGAAAGAATGAGCAAGGGAGAGAGGGAGAGGGAGGGAGGGAGTGAATGGAATAGTAAGCAAGGAAGAGGGAGAGAGTAAAAAGAATGAGGGAGGAAAGGAAAAGTGTTAGTGATTGAAGGAGATAGAAAGGAAGGGAGGAGGAGTGAATAAGTGAGTGACAAAGAGAGAGAGAGAGAGAGAGAGAGAGAGAGAGAGAGAGAGAGAGAGAGAGAGAGAGAGAGAGAGAGAGAGAGAGAGAGAGAGAGAGATTGTGAGTTATCATGCAAGGGAAAGAACAGAGGAAAGAAAGAAGGGAGAGAGGTAGAGAGGAAGGAAGGCAGACAGGCAAGCATCTTTTTACTCAACTGAAGGCAAATCCAAGTCATGTGCAGCCTTATGAAAACTATACCTGGCGGTGACTGAAGAAGAAACACATGAATGAAATGAAGAAAAAAAGATACACGAAAGTCAGCTCACACGTAACTTGACTGCGACTGTGTGCCTTGGCGAGTGTTTCTTTTGTAAATTCGGATTGAGGCTAAATTTCTTGTTCTCTCTTGGTTACATGATCCTTAAAACTCTGCTTACGTCCTTATAACACCTACAACACTTGACTCCTTCACTACCATGACACGTCTTCATATTCATTCTGGTTACTATTTGGCGATATTATACAGCTTCAGAAAATTATGCTGGGGTTGAAATAGTAAGGACTCTAGCCATTAATCTTCTGACCTCCCTAGACCCTTTCCAATGTAAATAAAATGGTCTAATCGTACACAAATCTCAAGGTAAAAACACGTCCCAGTACTGAAGGTGTTAAAGACTTCTATCAGGTCCCCTTTTAACTTACATCTCTCTAAGGAATGAAAATTTAACTGCTTGTATCTCTAACGTGCATGAGCAGAGTATAAAACTAGATGGTGGTGGTGGTAGTGATGATGATGGTAGAAGTAGTGGTGGTAGTACTAGTGATGGTGGTGGTGATGGTGGTAGTACGTAATTCAGGTTGACTATGGTGGGGACTTTCCTAGTAATAAGGAAATGGGGAGAACAAAGGACACACGAGAAAGTCCTGGTTGGAGAGAGTGAAGGGTAAAGAATGTCTGACGTACCTCTTCGCGTGGAGTGTTGCGTCACATTTCGGTGATACGCGAGGTACTAGGATATGTGAAGCGAAGATGGGAAAAATCTCGAGACGTTCGGAATAAAGAGTTTTACAGGATTTCACAAGGACGCTGATAAAAGTGTTAATTGGAGCAGAAGGCGAACAAAAAGAAAAAAAAAAAAGGAAAACTGAAAGGTAATTCGATGCAGACCAATCCCTTGTTAAGAAAGTTTGGGGGAAAGTGGAGAAAGAAAGAGACGGAATTAAGAAGTAGAAAAAAAAAGAAAATAAGATAAAAAGAAAAAAAACAAAAATAGAAGGGAAAGAAAAGTAAATCATGAGAAAAAAAGAAAAGAATAAGACGAAGAAAATGAGGAAGAAGAATATGAAGAAGAAAAGACGATGACCACAAAAATGAAGACGAAGACTACAAAAGAAGAAAAATTAAGGAAAAAAACAATAAAATAAAAAAATAAAAAAATATCACACCAACACCCCTCTTAATCTCACACCAGAGAACAAAGTAAGCAAGAAAAACAAAGCAAAACAGAACAAAATAAAGAAAACTAACACACAAGAGATTAAAAAACTGTGCGATTACTTTCCTCACACCTTGACGGGAAGCAACATGGAGCCGCACCACCACCACCACCACCACCACCACCTCGAGGCTTCCCTGCAGCTGCTCTTACCTAACTACCAACCACCAGAGCAACCAGCAACCACCAGCCCTCCTGTACCTAGACGCTCCCTTGTTCCTCGTTTCCCATACGATAATGGCGCTCGGAGTCATTTTCAGTGTAAGGTGACATCCTTTAGGCTTGCAGGGAGGGAAGGAGGAGGAGGTAGAAGAGGAGGAGGAGAATGGAAAGGAAGCTCAAATAGTAACATATTTTGAGGTTCTTTCTAGGGTGTTTGGGTAACTATTCGGTGCTATTAATGAAGGAGACAGGGTAGTATATGAGGAGGAGGAGGAGGAGGAGGAGGAGGAGGAGGAGGAACAGCAGGACTTCAGTTACATAATCTTTATCTCAAGTTCCTAGACTCTCTCTCTCTCTCTCTCTCTCTCTCTCTCTCTCTCTCTCTCTCTCTCTCATGAAATTTATTACCTCCGATACAACTTCTTACAACCGAAAAAAAAAAAAAAACTTCAAACTCCAGATAGAAGTTTCAACAATTCCTGACTCCCTGTACACGTTCTTATCCTCAGTACATGATCTTAAACTCTAGATCCAATTACATTCTTACCCTAACACTCCTCTTGCCAATACACGCCCTTACACTTGATAAACGTTATTACTCCTTCACTACACACTACACTGCTCTCCGCGTACATTCTTACTCTGATAATACTATCTTCTTTGCTAATACGCTTGCATTCTTACCCTAATACTCCTTCTCTTGCTAATACACACCCTTACTCCTGATAAACGTTACTACTACACTGCTCTTCGCGTACGTTCTTACTCTAATAATTAATAATACTCCTTCTCTTGCCAATACACGCCGTTACTCCCGATAAACGTTATTACTACTTCACTACACACTGCGCTGTTCTCACTCTCTTTTCCTTTTTTTTACTCCCTAATGTACGTATCTTTTTAGCGCAGCGACGATGGTACTGTACAATCTTTCATTCAGACAACACAGACTACTGAATAACGTTTGGTGTATGGCAGGTTGGAAATAGGAAAGTGTTGAGATTGTTCTTATATCTGCGAAGTTTTAACAAGAACAACAACGACGAAGGTAGGAAATAGAAAATTATGTTGTTGTTCCTACATTTGCAAAGTTTTAACAAGCACAACAACAACAACGAAGGTAAGAAATAGGAAAGTATTATGTTATTGTTCTTATACCTGCGAAGCTTTCACAAGAACAACAAGAATAACAACAAGAAAAACACCTTCCTATCCCAAAGATCCAGGGAAGCTCCTCCTACCTTCGATGCACCAAAGATCATCAAACGAACGGTGATAAAAGCAAACTCGAGAACGAAACCAAAACAATGAACCACCCAAACGAGGCTTCGAGACCTTCCATCCAGCCACCCAGCCAGCCAGCCATTCAGCCACGCCATCTCAAAAATAAACATAGCAAATAAAGGGAGACATAAAGGGACGAAAGGGAAAGAGGGTGAAAATGAGAGATTGTGCAGCTTCAAGAGAGAAGACGTAACATCAACAAAGTCTTTCAACAAGGCTTGGGTGAAGAAGATGGAGGAGGAAGGGGAGGAGGAGGAGGAGGAGGAGGAGGAGGAGGAGGAGGAGGAGGAGGAGGAGGAGGATGTCAGGACCACACGGATGAAAGTACATTTTTTTTTTCCAAATTCTATTGTGATGAGTGACAAACACACAAACACACACACACACACACACACACACACACACAGCTATCGGTGAGAGTGAAGCTGTTGGTTTCTTTACGAGAGAGAGAGAGAGAGAGAGAGAGAGAGAGAGAGAGAGAGAGAGAGAGAGAGAGAGAGAGAGAGAGAGAGAGAGAGAGAGAGAGAGAGAAACAGAAGATGAACAGAAGGAATAATATCTAAAAAAAAGGTATCAAATGGTAGTACTGTGTGATAGAATTGCTTCTGAGGAATAGATAAAAAAAAAAAAGAAAAGGAGATGAAAAGAAATAAAAGGAAGAGAAAATTCAACAGGTATTGGTGAGTGATGCTGTGACTGTTGATGAATAAAGAGAAAGACAGGGAAAAAAAGATGAAATGATGGAAAAGGAGACAAGAGGAAAGTGAAAAGAAAAAAAAGACAGACAGAGAGAAAGAAAAAAAATGAAATAATGGAAAAGGAGACAAGAAGAGATAGTGAGAAAAGGAAAAAAAGACAGACAGAGAGAAAGAAAAAAATGAAATAATGGAAAAGGAGACAAGAAGAGATAGTGAGAAAAAAAGAAAGATAGACAGAGAGAGAACAAAAAAGATGAAATAAAGAGGAAAGGAGAGAAGAAGAATGTGAAAAGAAAAAAAAGACAGACAGAGAGAAAGAAAATGAAATAATGGAAAGGAGAATAAGAAGAAATAGTGAAAAGAAAGACAGACAAAGAGAAGGAAAAAATGAAATAATGGAAAAGAGAAGAAATAGTGAAAAGGAAAGAAAGACAGACGAAGAGAAAGAAAAAGATGAAATAAAGAAGAAAGGAGAAAAGAAGAAAGTGAAAAGAAAAAAAGACAAGAAAAACATGAAATAATGGGAAAGGAGAAAAGAAAGAATGAAAAGAAAAAAAAAAAAAATATGAAATAATGAGGAAAGGAGAGAAGGAGAAAATGACAACAATTGAAGCTACAAGTACAAAAGAGGTGAAAAGAACCAAAAGCCAACGAAACAAACAAACAAACAAACAAACAATTAAAAGAAAATAATCAAACAAAACTAAAAGAAAAAAAATTAAGAATAAACATACTCACAATAATGCACAGACAATGAATTAAAAGAAAAAAAAAAATAGAGAAAAATAAGAGAAAGAAAACACACATAGGTTATTATGTAAAGAGATAAAAAAGAGAAGAAAGACAGAAAAGAAAAAAAAAGATGAAATAATGGGAAAGAAGAGAGAGAAGAAGAAATAATGACAACAATTGAAGATAGCCAATTTAAAGAAGATAAAGTAATGTTATGGAAAAAGGAGAAAAAAGAGAAAAAAGATGAAATGAAGAGGAAAGGAGAGAAGAAATAGTGACAGTAATTAAAGATGAAATAGAAGTGTAGCCAATTAAAAAGGAAATTATGTGTAATGTTAACCAAAACGAAGATAAAAAAGGAGAATAAAACAGTGAGAAAAAAAAGAGAAAATGAAGAGGAAAGGAGAGGAGGAAATGACAACAACTGAAGATACAAATACAAAAGTGAGTCAAAAGAAGCAAAATGTAGAAGTGTAGACAATTAAAAAGGAAATAATGTCATGTTGGTAAAAAAAAAAAGGTAGACAAAATAACAAGGTGAGGTTAAGGGAACACTGGGAAAGTTAAAGTTAGCGATGGGAATGAAAGGGAAGGAAAGGAAGGAAAAGAAAAGAATGGATGGAGGGAGGGAGGGAGGGAGGGAAGGAAGAAAGCATAAAAATGGAAAAAAAAGATACAGGAGAGAAATTTAATGCAAAAGATGAAATAGAAAAAAATGTAGAGAGGAAAGGTTTAAAGAATTCTGTGAAAATATGTGCCGAAAGAATGAAATGAAAGTGTAGGGGGAGAGAGAGAGAGAGAGAGAGAGAGAGAGAGAGAGAGAGAGAGAGAGAGAGAGAGAGAGAGAGAGAGAGATATGGAGAGGTCAGACTTCCATATACGAGAGGGAGGACTCAGACTTCCATATACGAGAGGGACTGACTGGCACGGAGCCTGAGAGAGAGAGAGAGAGAGAGAGAGAGAGAGAGAGAGAGAGAGAGAGAGAGAGAGAGAGAGAGAGAGAGAGAGAGAGAGAGAGAGAGAGAGAGTGTGTGTGTGTGTGAGTGTGTGTGTGTGTGTGTGTGTGTGTGTGTGTGGTAAAGGGAAGGGAGGGTACAGAGATATTGAGAACGGGTGTCAAGAAGCAGTGAGGAGTGAGGGACAAAGGGTGAAGGGCGTGACATTTGCCGCTACACCACCGAGTACTGACAGAGATGAAAGACTTAAGTACTGCTTGCTCTGACGGTGAAGTGATTGGTGATTAGGTTAGCTTGTCTTTTTGGGACAAAGGGAGACTCTGGCCATTAATCTTCTGACCTAACCTCCTTCCTAATGCAAATAAAATCGTCTAATTATACCCATAAATCAATGTAAAAATGTGTCTCAGTATTGAACGGGTTAAGCTGTGTTAAGTTGGGGGTTTGTGAGCTTAGTCAGGCTGAGTTAGGTTAAGTAAGGTTAGGTTAAGTTAGGATAGTTCAAGGTTAAATTAAGTTAGGTTTGGTTAGGTTAGTATGTTGGGCTGCACAAGTTTAAGACGAGAAAGGTACGGTAAATGGAAGGTTTGCATGTGCGAGTGTGTGCGTTCTGATAAGGTCTCTCTCTCTCTCTCTCTCTCTCTCTCAAACGTAATGTGAATGGATGGATTGCGTGTGATCATTACTGTTTTCATAAATCTCTCTCTCTCTCTCTCTCTCTCTCTCTCTCTCTCTCACTTGTAAACCTCTCCCTCACTCAGAGGTGTTTAAATGACCCCGCATCTCTGTAAATCACCAAATAGTGCCATTCCATCTCCCCTCGCATTCATTCATTACTCGCTCCCTCACTGCCTTCTTATTTCCCTGCTCCACTCAAAGGCCTGGTCGCGCCGCAGGGTCTCTCCGAGGATTCCTAATTTCCACTCATTAACTGTATACATTAGCGACCTTCACGGTGTAATTGGAGTGGTTTTCCTGGACGGTGGATGCGGCAGTAGTGGTGTGGTGTGGTGTGGTGTGGTGTGGTGTGGTGTGGGTGGTGGTGTGGCAGGGGATGTCTAGTGTTCGTGGGGTACAAGTGGTAAGAATGAACAACTAAAGCCGTGAAATCTTGTCTTAGTTTTATGTTTTTTAATCTCATTCAGAAAAATGTGTTCAGTTTTACGAGCGGACGAAGTGAAATGGCACAGTTTTTAGCCTCCATGTTGTAATACTGCTCACCTCCCGTCACTCGCCACTCGCACTCCAAACACAGTGATTTATGTGGGTGTGAGTATGAGACTAACGTGTATATTTTTGTGTCTATTCTTTCGTGTAGGGAGAAATTTATGTGAGTAATGTGTATATTTTTATCCCTTATTCGTTCGTGTAGGGAGAAACTTATAAGAATAATGAGTATATATATTTTTGTGTCTATTCGTTCATGTAGGGAGAAACTTGTAAGAGTAACGTGTATATTTTTGTCTATTTGTTCGTGCAAGGAGAAATTTATGTGAGTAACATGTATATAGTTGTTTCTATTCGTTCATGTTGAGAACAAATTTAATCTCCCACGTATCCTTGACTGACTTAGTGTCTTTAATTTAAGAGACAATCAACAATTAGTAACTGACTGACTGTACTTACTTCATTACACCATTTAAAAGGGAGATTTCAAGACATTTATTCCCCTTTTTATTGGCTAACTCTCTCGGATCTACAAGGGAACTGGCAACTAAGTGGGCCTTTTATTTTTCATTATATGTTACGCTAAGCCAGTTTTCTCCTCTTACATAGAAATAAAAATAAAGAATCACGTGACGCTCAAGTTAGTAAGAGAAAAATGTTAATCGTATCACTCATTCATATAGGTAGAAATTCTCTCACCCTCACATTCCTGTCTGAGTGACTACCTGAGTTAACCCCTCGAGTTGTACGTTTCCATATTCCTTCTGCTTACCATTTGGTGATTTTATACAGCTCTAGAAACTTATGTGGGGGGATTAAAATAGTGAAGACTTTGGCCATTAATCTTCTGATCTCCATAGACCCTTCCTAATGCCAATAAAATGGTCTAATCGTACACAAATCTCAAGGTAAAAAATGTTTCCGAGCACTGAAGAGATTAAGAGACGTACCCCAAGGCCTTACGTGTCACCTGCAGTACTCGCGACTCTATGGCCTTGACAGGAAGACTAGCTGGCGCAGAACACTCCCTTAATGACGGAGTAAGGCGTCATTCACCTCGCGGGACACCGGTATTGGGAGTGGCGGGGATGAAGGTTATGGGGCCACCGTGTTGACTCCCTTCTAGTTTTCGCGGCACATTATCATTCAAAGGACGCTCCATATACTACGTCAAGGGGGACCGCGGAGTGTGTTAATTAAGCACGGCAAGGGAGGGAGAGAGAGAGAGAGAGAGAGAGAGAGAGAGAGAGAGAAGTCTACTGAAAATGACGGTCCCTATCACGCCAAGGACGACACTCTCTCTCTCTCTCTCTCTCTCTCTCTCTGTAAACACGCCTATAACTCTTGATCTTTACCTACACACAAGAAATTCCAGAAGTAAACACACACGTAGCTAAGACGCAAACCACACACACACACACACACACACACACACACACACACACACACACACACACACACACACACACACACACACACCTTCCCTATACGAGTCCTCAGTCCGCCAGACACATCACAGGCTTCAGACTTCACTGATTCTATTGCTGGTTTTCTCCTCGCATCTGCTCGCCACCCACTCACCAGCCCTGCCTCTCACCTCACTTTCTACGGCAATCAATTCACCCCTCATTGATTCACGTGTTTGTCTATTGCCTCACTGACCGCTGAGTGTATGGTGTGTATCGTGATTACATTTATATACTATGGTGTTGTTATTTGTTTCCTGGTATTTCTAAATGTGTGTTTTTCCTTTTTTTTTTTTTTTTGAAGTGGTGTGCAGAATGGGTGTTGTTATTGTTGTTGTTTTTAATGAGAGTTATGTACCGGTAAAGGAAAAGAAGTGTGTTGGTAATGTTATGAATGTAAAGGGGGAAAAAAAATATATAAAACTAACAAAACTTCAGCTACACACACACACACACACACTACATCATCTCCCCCACCCCCACACACACAGCACACCACAACCACCAATTTCACTATCATTTCACCAACTCTCACTTTCACAACCACCACACACACACGGACCGTCACCTCTGCAGTGTTCGCGGGCCTGAGCCATACCAACACATCACCCTCCACTTGACTTTAATTCCCACTTAGACGGGGCAGTGCGCTTCTCCCAATTCAATCCTGCCTGTAATTTTGTCCTAAGTGGCGCTTCCGTACAGGTAACAGAGCAACAGGTGTGACTATACTGAGAGAGAGAGAGAGAGAGAGAGAGAGAGAGAGAGAGAGAGACTATTAAACATACAATAAAGCAATAGCGCGGATCTTCTCTAATCCTCCACTCTCTCTCTCTCTCTCTCTCTCTCTCTCTCTCTCTCACGTGCTATAGTTACTGCCATAATTACCGTCTCCATAATTTAGTGGGGAAACTCCTTGTACTTTTCTTTTCTTTCATTACTCGACAACATCAGTCTAAATATTTCATGAGACTGCAATATATGTAAGAAAAATAGTGGACTTTGGAATGGAATGTTAACTGTGTGTGTGTGTGTGTGTGTGTGTGTGTGTGTGTGTGTGTGTGTTGCTAGGTGGTGGTTCCTGAGTCTCATTTCGTCTCTGCTTCTAATGAGTCAACAACAGTCTGGCATGCGTGACTAGTGGGGTGCCATCTCGCCCGTGGGAAAGAGTAGGGGAGTGTGGGAAGACGAGGAAGGAACAATAGAAAATGAAGGTGGGTGGTGAAGGAATGCAAGAAGGAAAAAAAAGGAGGTGGGAGTAAATAGGTAACTGAAAGAGAGAACGGAGAGAAAGGAGGGAGGAATGTGTACGTGTGAATGAATGTGTGTGTGTGTGTGTGTGTGTGTGTGTGTGTGTGTGTGTGTGTGTGTGTGTGTGTGTGTGTGTGTGTGTGTGTGTTGCACCTTGTACCACCACCACCACCACCACTCACCCTGTCACTTTCGCTGCATTCTACGTAGTAATTCCTCACAAATATCACATCACATACATTAGCATTAATTTCCACGACTAACAGTATAATACATGTGCTTATCTCTCTCTTATCCTTGAACTCCTTTGAAAATAACACCTTTTGCTTCCTGTTGTGTGCATGAGGGCGGAAGAGAGTGAGGGCAGGAGGGGAGGGTGGAGAGAGAGAGTGAGAGTAGGAAGGGTAGATTGTATGAGTGTGTGTGTGTGTGTGTGTGTGTGTGTGTGTGTGTGTGTGTGTGTGTGTGTGTGTGTGTGTAGGTGAATGAGGGCGTGAAGGAAGGGTGGACCGTGTGTGTGTGTGTGTGTGTGTGTGTGTGTGTGTGTGTGAGGGCGTGACTGAATAAGGTAAGTGCTGACCTCCCCTACTCTGGTATTATCTCGTGACGTGCTAGCGAAGCATACACACTCTTACCATTAGTATACGAGATGCGTGTCTTATTACTCTCTCTCTCTCTCTCTCTCTCTCTCTCTCTCTCTCTCTCTCTCGTGACACCTCCTAACTTGTAACATTATAAAACATACCCCATTTCAAACTTTTAACCTCCACCAACGCCACCACCACCACCACCACATCTTTCCCTCCCATAAGTCCCTCTCCTTTCCCTCCCCACCCACGACTCTCCACTTTCCCAGCTCACAAGTCCTACCTCCTCCACCTCCTCCTCCTTCTAATTCCCTAAAGTCTGGTGAGGGGCCACAAGTCGAAATTTACACTAATATTTGGGTCAAGATGAGGTGGAGAACCTGGAAGGAAATCAATATGCAGGTTCATATCACGCTGGTAGATCAATAAAGGAGCATGGAGACGCAGGCCACCCGAGGAAACACTTGCGGTGGTGACGGCGCGAGAGGGAAGGGAAAGAACGAGAGTGGCTGGAGAAAGGTAAGGTATGTCTCTCGTGGCCCTGAGGAGAACGTGTTTGGAGGTTAAGTTAAGACGGAGCTGAGATGTGTGATGATAATGTTGTTGTTTTAATGGTATGTTAATAAATGGTAATGCTATTTATTGTTGGTGGTATTGTTTGTGTTTTTGTTGTTTTTGTTGTTATCATTTACTGTTGTCATGAAAAAAAGGAGGCTATATATGTAAACGTGTATATGAGCCTAACAGAGCACGAAGGAAACGTATTCATAGCTATATTAATAATAATAAAGTTTCATAATTCCAGTGTGGCTTTTATGAACCGTGACATTAGGAATGCCATTTGTCAACTACATGGCATGTAAAGGACTATCATTACGCAAGCCAGTGTACATAATTCATACAACACCAACACCAACACCACCTGTATACCACCACCGCGACACACACACACACACACACACACACACACACACACAATAATGCCACCGTTTCATGTTTTCCTACACTTTCCACTACACTCATTTTTGTTACTACACTAGTATTAATAATTCATGTAAAGTCAAGACACGCACTGCTTTCTCGATCCTCTAAGTGTCCCTCTCCACTACGAGTTGTGATGTGCTTCATGGAAACTCCCTCAGTGGTGGTTCAGTTCACACGTTGTTCATTGACACTTGCTTGCTTGTTTATCTTTTTTTACAATAGACTTGATAAAGGACCAGATAAGGAAAAGTGATAACAGGCATTGAATGGGAAAATTTTAGGGTGTGTGTGTGTGTGTGTGTGTGTGTGTGTGTGTGTGTGTGTGAAGATGCATAAGTGGGAATGTCGAGGCTGTCATGTCCTTGCTTTCCGCACATCACACACACACACACACACACACACAGTTATGGGTTTGACAGGTAAAACATTATTTTTAACGGATTTCTTTATCTATTCACTAATCATTTTATGTCAGCGGAGTGAGGGGGGAGGGGGCTTCATGTGGCAGTATTAGCACGGGTGTGTTAATCTTTCTCTCTCTCTCTCTCTCTCTCTCACCTGACAGAAAACAACAAACACAACCTGAACTTACTCAATCCCGTTCTGTTATCACTCCCTTTATCTCGCTTGTCCTGTTGCCTCCGGGGGTGTGACGCGAGCACCGGTGCCTTAATTAAGTCACAACAGCGCTGCCGAGGCGGTGGAGGTGGCAGTGGTGGTGGTGGTGGTGGTGGAGGAGGCGCCGGGAGCAACAGTGTATATCGGAAAGTCTAAGTCCCACACCCTCACCGTCTTGTCCTTCACTCATCAATGCCTTGCTCCTCACGTCACATCCCTCCTGCATCTTTCATTATATAGAGGAACATGTCCCATATACATAATAGTGAGTGTCCCCTAGTCTCCCCTGCGTCACCCTTGCGCTTCCACACTGCCCCTGCTCCTACCTTCACTTGTTACGCGACGGTGTAGTATTAACATCAAGGATCACTGTATCGTCTTTCATAAGGTTGTGTTACGTCTTTCATTTCCTTATACTATGTCTTCTTCGAGTGGCTGAGTTTTAAGGGGTCTTTTTTGTCTAGTTTTTGCTTTATTCAGGTTATCCAGCGTTCTATTACACCCACACATTATCACATGCTCTCCTTTCACCTTCAAGCTTCTATCTCCTCCTTATGTCCAAACAGCCTCTCTCTCTCTCTCTCTCTCTCTCTCTCTCTCTCTCTCTCTCTCTCTCATTCTCCTCCTCTTTCGAGCCTTATAATCCTACTATAACGCTGCTAAAAAGTCACCATTCTTACTCCCTTTCTTCGCCCTCGCACCTCCAGGCCCCTTCATCCGCTTATCACCGCTCATTACTTCTCCCTCCCTCCTTCCCGCACGTGTCATAAATCCGTCTTTATAATTCCTACAGATTCTCACACTACCTGCCTTCATCACGCCTACTTCTCTTCTTCATCCCCTCTCTAATCCCCCTCTACGTCCAGTCCTCTTTGCTTCTTATCTTCTCTCTCCTTTACAGCTCCAGGATTTTTTCGTCGTACTTCTTGTTCCTTCCCTCCATCAGCTCTCCTCTCCTGATGCTCCAGTCCTCCCTCCACATCATTCCGTACGCCAACCTTTTGATCTTGGATTCTTTCATCTCTTCCTCGATTTCCTTTTGAGTACGTGCCTTCTCATCACATACCACTTCTCCTCCTTATAATAATAGCCTCTCTGTCCTCCCATCCTATCGCGTGCTCTTTTTTTGCGTTCACCACCTGCCCCTCTTACGTCCTCATGCTGATAAGTTCACCCATATGTAAAGTACGCTCGTCTCGTCTCGTGCGAAGCCCCAACACTTTGCGAACACCACGGTGGCTTTGGTCTATTCCCTGGGGTTGTGAATGACAGTGTAGGCTGATGCGGCCAGTGAGGCGGGGAGGGTCGATGCGGTATTGACAACAACAACACGTGGGGAGGTCACAAACCGGAAGGTTGGCTGGTGCTTCGATACTCACATTCATAATTGACAAACTCAGCCGCCGCCCATCCGTGGCAGCCGTGTTAAACCAAGAGTCTGGAATCGGCAAGCCAGGACGGACCCTTGCCTTGGAAATCCCGCGTGACGGCCGCAAACAAACCAACAATAACTTACGTGGCTGCGGTACACGCAGGACGAGGTCTGTCCGTGATGCGGTGATGGGAAAGTTTTCCTTGGCAGAGGACCGTGACGTCAGCACACAAGTGTTCAAACTTCTGAGATAACTCCGCTAAGGTTCAACATTCGCTCAGTTATGCTAAACTTTCAATTCTATGGAAACTCACTAATGCACTACAACAACTTGTACTCTCCTGGCCCACCGTGGGTCTGGCAGCGCCTCGCACCGATCACCAAGTGCGAGCAGTTCTCGCACCCGTGCTCACATCGCACCCTCGCACCACTGAGGTCGGAGACGAACTGAGGCACGCGGAGACCGCTCTCGTGAGAGGCGGCGCCGTGACCGACTCACTGTTCGGTACTTCCACCACTACTGCTTCTTCCTGTGTTCCTCAGTCTGCCCCTCTGCCTGCAGTATTGCTGTGGCTTCCCGGGTCAACATTATCATTATCCTATTTGTTGTTGTCACGACCCAATACCAGCAATATTTGTAACAATACTGTTTCATAATGAAGCTCGACTTACGGGACCTGTTAATTAATGATAACACTGTCGCTTGTTCTGCCTCCCTTCCCGCCGCCACAAGCCAGCGGCACCAGCGCCCCGCAGCTGATGAATGGATATAAATATATCTTGTACTCGCGTCACTTTCTCTGCCGCCGAGGCAAAGTATGAACTCAGTTTCCTGTGATATAAAAGGAAACCCTTAATGACCCGCCAGCAGACGAGTTGGTTTGTCGCTAATCGAGCACGCGCCGCGAGACATTAACCGAACCTTTACCGCTGTTTCACTGTTTCACACGTTGTTTGGCGAGCCAGTGAAAAAAAGAAAAAATGCGGAATGTCGAGCAAACGAGGGGAGGAATAGAAGTAAATGTCACCCGCGTTTCAGCCATACACACGGACCAGTTAAACTAATGATGCTACAAACTTGCCAGCAACTACAAACCAGAAGTGGAGCGCGGCGGGGAGAGTGACGGCGTGAGTGTGTAAGGGTATGCCGAGGCTGCTCACGCCTCACACGGGAGCAGCTGTGTCAGGGTGGAAGAGAGAGAGAGAGAGAGAGAGAGAGAGAGAGAGAGAGAGAGAGCAACATCTAGTGGGGGTAGGAGGGGCCTTAGCCAGTGTGTGCCCAGGCGGATGACGCGGCGAGCAGAGGACGTGATGAGGGTGGCGTGTGAGGGTTTGGTGAGCCTCCAATGACAGTGGAAAGAAAGGAGCGGCAGAGGGAAGGAAGGGGAGGGGATGAGGAAGGAAGGAAAGGGAAGGACAGTGTAATGATGAAGCAAGGAAGTGGGATAGGAAAGCAAACCACAGCAGTACAAAAGGGAAGGAAGGGACAGTGGAGAAAGGAGTGAATAGGAAAGAAAAGAAAAGAAGGGCGTGAGAAAGGAAAGGAAAAGTAATAATGTGTTAAATAAGAACATGTGTTGCCTTGACATCACACACACACACACACACACACACACACACACACACACACAGTACTTCATAAAACAGGGAAATTATAATGTGACGAACTCGAACAAATAGAGGTGCAGTAAGTCTCGTTTTCTTCAAAGCTTTACAAATTAATTCTGAAGTGTGAACCTGCTATTATTCACCCATCCAGCTGTGGCTCCTCTCCGCTCCCCCGCACCTTGCCAGCATACTAATTCACGACACACACACACACACACACACACACACTCTCTCTCTCTCTGTCGATAAAAAATTCTATCAGTGTGTGTGTGTGTGTGTGTGTGTGTGTGTGTGTGTGTGTGTGTGCATTAATCATCATCACTTCTATCAATTATTTTCTCTATTTTTCATCCTTTTTTTTCTGTTAATAGTTTTTTTTTTATCTGGTTTTCTTCTTTCGTTCGTTCGTTCGTTCTCCTCCTCCTCCTCATTCTCCTTTTTCTTTCTCCATCTCCATTTTTTTTTCTTCTTCTTCTTCTTCTTGTTTCTATTTCACCAAATGGAGCTCATCGAAAAGTTAAAAGACCGAGATTTAGCACTTCGCCTCTCTCTCTCTCTCTCTCTCTCTCTCTCTCTCTCTCTCTCTCTCTCTCTCTCTCTCTCTCTCTCTCTCTCTCTCTCTTTGTAATTGCCTCATTCCTCCCTTTCTCACGGAGTCTCCTTCTCTTCCTGTGTTTCCTACTGGAGTCCTTATGACTGTCATCCTTCCGCTCCTCCTTCACGTTCGTCTTTTTGTATTCTGGTCTAGTTTTCTCCGTCTGTTATTTATTTATTTATTTATTTTGGTGTTTTGGAGAGGAGGTATACGTGTGTAGTGTTTCATGGGGGTGTTCTGGTGTTGTTTGTATTTTTTTTTCTTTTTCTCGAAGTTTCTGTGAAAAAAAAAATGTCCCGGTTCAATTCACATGTCTCAATTTTGTCCAATTTTTTTACTAGTTTTTTTTTTATTCATTACTATTATTGTTTTATTCATTTATTTCTTTATTTTTTAGCAGCGTCAATACTTTACGTCTCGATTCTGTTCACACATGCTTTAATTTTACTCTGTTTCATTAGTTATGTTTCTTTTTATTCGTTATTTTATCATTATTATTTCATCTATTCATTTATTTACTTTTTACCAACGTCATCTCATTACGCCTCGATTCTATTCACATATACCTTAATTTTGCCACCCTTTTTATTAGTTATGTTTTTTTTTTAATTCATTACTATATAATTATTACTTTATTTATTCATCTATTTACTTTTTAGCATCTTTAGCACCTCACTCCTCACCAAGTTTCTCCACCACAGCAGCAGCAGCAGCAGCACGCCACCATTTCCTCCCCTCCATCCCCTCCGTCAGACAGCTGCATGCCTGCCTGCCGCTCGAGGTGCCTGCTATTGCCTCTCATCGCCTCTCTCCCATTCCCACAACTCCCCCGTCACTGCCGCTGCTTGAGGCCACTTGTGGGTGAACTTTCCAAGCGAACATTAGCCTCTGTTGGTGAATGTCATGGTCCGATGTACCGAGCGTCAGTGTTAGTGTTGCTTCGCGGTGGTAGATGGCGCAATACTGAGCCTCGTTGACCTGGCGGTTTACTCACAAACAAAGAGAAGGTTCACGGAAAAAAAAAGATTCAAAGGTCATAGTTTAGATTTCCGGTTAGTAAATATTTTGATAAAGGGTTATTTGTTCGTTTCCTGCTGCTCGTCTGTGTTTAACCCGCTCAGTACCAGGACGCGTTTTCATATTCCTTCTAGCTTACCATTTGGCGATTTGATACAGCTTCAGAAACTTATGCGAGGGATTAAAATAGTGAAGACTGTGGCCATTAATCTTGTGACCTCCATACCCCCTTCCTAATGTCGATAAAATGGTCTAATTACACCTAAACAATCACTGTAAAAATGCGTCTCAGTACTGAAGGGTTACGTGTGTATAAGAGTGTATCGTGTTCCCGTGTGACTGTGAGTGTGTGTGTGTGTGTGTGTGTGTGTGTGTGTGTGTGTGTGTGTGTGTGTGTGTGTGTGTGTGTGTGAGACCAGGCACACACCACACACCGGGACCACAAGGTCACAACTCCTCGATTTACATCCCGTACCTACTCACTGCTAGGTAAACAGGGGCTCTGATATCTCCACCCGGCGAGAACTCTCATAGGTGGCGGTCTCTATATCTACAGCATATAGGTGGGTCTTAATTAATCAGGTTTTTATTTTCTAGTGTAATTTGGAAGGTTTTGACTAGCTGCTGGATTGACGGAGTGAATGAGTGATGGCCCGATTGATTAGTGATTAGTGTGACGTACAAACCTGTCTTCTTATCTGCTTTACCTATCTTTACCTGTCTATCTACTTATCTACTATCTATCTATCTATCCACTTATCTATCTGTCTCTATGTACTAATGTATCTTTCTAGTTAGCGTCATACATATCTATTTATCTAAGTGTGTATTTATCTGTATATCTATCTGTCTATCTATTCATCTATCTATTTAGCTACCTTTATACCTAATTCACCTATGCATATATTAACTAGTTTATATATCTATCCATCTCTCTCTCTCTCTCTCTCTCTCTCTCTCTCTCTCTCTCTCTCTCTCTCTCTCTCTCTCTCTCTCTCTCTCTCTATCTATCTATCTATCTATCTATCTATCTATCTCCATGTCACACTGGCGTCTTTATTCTGAGAAGTGTTAACGTGATACACAGCTTAACACTTTCTTGTCTTTAACATTCTAAGAGAACATTAACTCAAGCTTTCTTTCACCTTCTGTGCAAATCTCAACCACCTCTTACCACAAACACACACACACACACACTCTCTCTCTCTCTCTCTCTCTCTCTCTCTCTCTCTCTCTCTCTCTCTCTCTCTCTCTATCTATCTATCTATCTATATATATCTATCTATCTATCTCCATGTCACACTGGCGTCTTTATTCTGAGAAGTGTTAACGTGATACACAGCTTAACACTTTCTTGTCTTTAACATTCTAAGAGAACATTAACTCAAGCTTTCTTTCACCTTCTGTGGAAATCTCAAGCACCTCTTACCACAAACACACACACACACTCTCTCTCTCTCTCTCTCTCTCTCTCTCTCTCTCTCTCTCTCTTCACTTTGTCGAGTTCTCTGTTTTCTTCCTAATCGTTTTTCTTATTCTCTCTCTCTGTTTATTTTTGTTTTGTCTCTATTTTCTTTTCTTTCTTCCTGCACTTTCTTGAATCGTATCCTTTCTCTCTCTCTTTCTCTTTCTCTTTCTCTCTCTCTCTCTTCCCCCTCGCATCGCATTTTATCCTCATTCCCTTTGTTTCTCACTCTCCTTCACACCGTCTTCCCCTCCAACACTCCAAGAATTAGTTGCAGTAAGTCACTCTATCGGGTTTTGCCTTAAATGTATCTGTTATGTTGATTTTTGGGAGAGATTCAGATTACAGCATTAGTTTACAGTGTTCCAGTTTTGTTGTGTTTGTTAGTGTCTTTATTTTGATTTGAATTGATGTTATTTTCTTTTTATTCTCTCTCTCTCTCTCTCTCTCTCTCTCTCTCTCTCTCTCTCTCTCTCTCTCTCTCTCTCTCTCTCTCTCTCTCTCTCTCTCTCTCTCTCTCTAGTCATCACATTAAGAGTTGCATTTATTTTTTTTTTTCTCTCAAACTTTTACTTCCATTAGTTTTTCTTTGTTTCGTCTTTCACGGCGCCTTAATCAAATGTCTCAAGGAATCACTCACTCAATCAGTCATTTTGGTCAGCAAGATTTTTTTTTTCCTTCAAATTCTAGTCTTCATTTTATCTGCTCCTCTTTATATTAGCAGCCATTCCTTCCGTTATCCAAAGATTATTGCGAGTGTTGTCTTACTCTTCCAACCCATCTCTCTCTCTCTCTCTCTCTCTCTCTCTCTCTCTCTCTCTAGTCTGTCCTGCCAGTCTCCACAAATGGCCTCTCCGCGTTCCTCTGTCAGCAACTTTTCACGTCTCCTTCCAAGTGTTCCTTCCTTACCCAGCCTTGTTACCTCACTCGATGCACCTTCAATGTCTTCACTCTTTAACCTCTTCAGTACCATGACGCATTTTCACATTCCTTTTGCTTACTATTTGGTGATTTTACACAGCTTCAGAAACTTATGTGGGGGATTAAGATAGTGAAAACTCTGGCCATTAAATTTCTGACCTCCATAGACTCTTCCTAATGTCAATAAAATGGTCTAATTGTAACCAAAACTCAAGATAAAAAATGCGTGCCAGTACTGAAGGGGTTTAAATCGGTCTCCTCAGCTCCTCAAGTATTTACATGCACACCCAGCAGTACGTAAGTCATCGTTCATTCATTGTATATTAAACACGAGTGGTTGGTGGCTTTAACTTTTGAAAATCGTCACTTTTTTTTGTATGAACTATAACACCTGATGATGAGTCTAGGATGTGAATTATTTTAGATGAACAAATACCTCTCCTCTTCCTTCCCACACACACACACACACACACACACACACACACACACACACACACACACACACACACACACACACACACTTGCCATTACCGTTATAGAACACTCCCGGGAGGCGAGAGAACGTTAAAGTTTCATTAATCGTTGACCTGCCTCACGCCCTCCCTTACAGCCCGCGTCCCTCTGTGTCTCCCGGCCTGTGTCCCCTCGTCCCATCCTGCCCCCTCGCGCCACATAGCAGTGCAGGCCGCTTTGCTCATCCACGCGGCAGTAGGAGCGCATCACACGGCCATGCATACCATCTAAATTGCAAACATTATCCTGTGCCGCCTCTGGGCCATCAAAGTCCAGTGCTGTTGATAATATGCCCGTGCTTTGAAACGCTTTGCTCTCACACCATGACTGTTTTCAAAGGCCACAAACATGAATGACCTAGTTTTCATGAGTGTTTCTTCTGTTAATGCTGAAGAAATCTCGTTAATCTGTCAGCAGAATCGCAAAAACGTCATTAAAAACTCGTGTAGCTTGAAGGAGAGTGTTTTGGAAGTAGTGGGATTGCGGCGCGGAAGTGTTTCAGAATTTGCTTCATTTGGTCGCGACGAAGTGTGAGAATCTGACGGTGTACTGTTCTGGGCCCATATTCTCAAACTCTACCTCACCACGCCTTCCCTATTTTCAAAGAGTTTCAGCTGAAGTGACACATGTTTTTAAGAATGTTTCTGTACTCTAGTAATATTTTAAGAAGCTTTCTCAATTATCAACAGAAAAAAATAGTCTTTAGAACTCGGCAAATTGTCTCTGTGGTCTTTGAAAATGATCGTGGTGAGAGAGGGAAGAATTTCTGAATATGGCGCCTGGTTCCTCGTGTAATGCTTGCTGGTGTGCTGGAGAGCCGTGTGTCTGTCCTTAGAGCGTAACGAGGGTGGTTTTGCCCCGGCTTACTATTCATAAAACTGGAATGCCTCGTTTAACTTTGCTTTCCTCTTGCCGTGCTCTTGAAAGGTAGCGCAGTAATATACATACTTTTTATTTTAACTTGGCTTTTTATTTTGTGCCTCAAATTGTACGAGATTTATGCCACGACTCGCCCAAACATTTCTCCTTCAGTTTAGTTTGATAAGTGGTGTTGAAATCTTGTCGACTCCAACTCCTCTTATGACTTCTTCCGTCCACATACCTCCCTCCTCCACCACCACCACCTCCACCACCTCTACCACCACACACGAAGAAAAAAGAAGTATAAAAAAAAAAGACAAATAGATCCACCAGCTTTTTCTTTTCAATTTTTTCCTTCCTGTCTTGAATTCAGATGCCGGTGGTATTTTTATTTTCATGTCTAAAGCTGAACTTCTCACTCACCCTCTTACAACACTACAATATTAGATAGCTCCCTTTGCTCTCTCTCCTCAGACTAACTTAAAGAAACCTATACATAAATTCTACCCAATAATGATATCTTTTCCCTTCAACTTGCCTCGACTCAAATAAAACTGCATGCCCTTATAGAGTCCTTAGCCAGTCCCTTAAAATATTTATTTCTATACTCATCTGATAAATTTTTCACCACCTTCCTTAACTCCTTCAGTACTGGGACGCATTTTTACCATGACTTTTGGGTGTGATTAGACCGTTTTACT
>NC_059300.1:11638127-11650627 GCF_017591435.1 Portunus trituberculatus
TGTATGCAGCTTCAGAAACTTATGTGGGGGGGATTAAAATAGTGAAGACTGTGGCCATTAATCTTCTGACCTCCAAAGACCCTTCCTAACGTCAATAAAATCGTCAAAATCATACTCAAAATTCGTTGCAAAGATGCGTCCTGGTATTGAAGAGTTTAAACAATCAATCATCTCGTCTTTAGCCTTTTATTTCTCTCTCTCTCTCTCTCTCTCTCTCTCTCTCTCTCAAGAAGCCTCATCTGTTTCCCCCCTCCCCCTGTCTCTCTTCTCGTTATGTGTTTATCTGTATTCTTATTTTGTTCGTCCCTTAAGCACCTCGACCCTCATTACTGGCATTTACCGTCTCCTAGGAACGCTCGTCTGCTTCTCCTTGGCGTCTTCATTAGTGTGTTTTTATCAGTGTCACTCTGAGCACTTATGTATTACTTGTTGTTGGTCGTATTATTGGTGTTTCACTGTTTGATCTGCTGCAGTCTCTGACGAGACAGCCAGACGTTACCCTACGGAACGAGCTCAAAGCTCATTATTTCCGATCTTCGGATAGGCCTGAGACCAGGCACACACCACACACCGGGACAATAAGGTCACAACTCCTCGATTTACATCCTGAACCTACTCACTGCTAGGTGAACAGGGGCTACACGTGAAAGGAGACACACCCAAATATCTCCACCCGGCCGGGGAATCGAACCCCGGTCCTCTGGCTTGTGAAGCCAGCGCTCTAACTACTGAGCTACCGGGCCGTGTGTGTGTGTGTGTGTGTGTGTGTGTGTGTGTGTGTGTGTGTGTGTGTGTGTGTGTGTGTGTGTGTGTGTGTGTGTGTGTGTGTGTGTTGTCACTGTAATTCATAATCTCTGACTTATAATCTCTCTCTCTCTCTCTCTCTCTCTCTCTCTCTCTCTCTAGCGCGCACGTGTGTGTGTGTGTGTGTGTGTGTGTGTGTGTGTGTGTGTGTGTGTGTGTGTCAGTGTGTGGGTTCAAGTCATACAGACCTAATCATGACTCTCCCTATTGTCTTTTCACCGTCTCACGTCGCGGCATACACTACAGTCCGTTGCTACCCACCTACACCGCTACCCACGGCCGTACCTGTGTGTGTCTCGCCAGGTGTGTGCGTGCGTCGTGACTCAACAGGATATGGAAGACGATAAGACGATGTTGAGCCTTCATGAAATGTTCTGCTTTTAAGTGGGTAAATAGAAACTGGCACCTATGTATGTTGAAACGTATGGCACCATGAATAGTATGTGTGTGTGTGTGTGTGTGTGTGTGTGTGTGTGTGTTTCACTGTTTCACTGTATGATCTGCTGCAGTCTCTGACGAGACAGCCAGACGTTACCCTACGGAACGAGCTCAGAGATCATTATTTCCGATCTTCGGATAGGCCTGAGACCAGGCACACACCACACACCGGGACAACAAGGTCACAACTCCTCGATTTACATCCCGTACCTACTCACTGCTAGGTGAACAGGGGCTACACGTGAAAGGAGACACACCCAAATATCTCCACCCGGCCGGGGAATCGAACCCCGGTCCTCTGGCTTGTGAAGCCAGCGCTCTAACCACTGAGCTACCGTGTGTGTGTGTGTGTGTGTGTGTGTGTGTGTGTGTGTGTGTGTGTGTGATTTTTTTGGTGTGATTGTATAGACGATCTTTTTTCTATCTTCTTTTTATATTCCGTCAGTCAGGTTCGAATAAGTTACTATCTCTTAATGGAGTTACACACAAATGATAATTTCTTATATATTTATCTCTTTATTAACCCCTTCAGTACCATGACGCGTTTCCATATTCATTCTGCTTACTATTTGGTGATTTTATACAGCTTCAGAAACTTATGTGTGGGATTGAAATAGTGAAGACTGTGACCATTGATCTTCTGACCTCCATAGACCTTTCTTAATATCAATAAAATGGTCTAATCGTACACAAATCTCAAGGTAAAAAATGTGTTCTAGCATTGAAGGGGTTAATGGTGTTTTAATCCTTTCATTTTACTTATGCCTCAAATTACTACAACGAAGTCTTCTTTATAATAAAAATAGCGAGCATTGATTTTGTTTTTGCATCCTATCATCAACGTGGTTTTGCTTAACTGACAGACTGAAATAATTACAATTACGAAGCTACGAGAAGAATGAAAGAGTTTAAACCATTTCACTTCCTGGCCAGAGTCAGCGCCACCCTTCCCTCACCCCTCAAGCCCTTCCCACACCCCTCACGCCCTTCTCTTCCCACACCCCTCACGTCCTTCTCTTCCCACACCCCTCACGTCCTTCCCTTCCCACACCCCTCACGTCCTTCCCACACCCCTCACGCCCTTCTCTTCCCACACCCCTCACGTCCTTCCTTCCCACACCCCTCACGTCCTTCCCTTCCCACACCCCTCACGTCCTTCCCACACCCCTCACGCCCTTCTCTTCCCACACCCCTCACGCCCTTTTCACACCCCTCACGCCCTTCTCTTCCCACACCCTCACGTCCTTCCCTTTCCACACCCCTCACGCCCTTCCCTTCCCACACCCCTCACGTCCTTCCCACACCCCTCACACCCTTCCCATACCCCTCACGCCCTTTTCACACCCCTCACGTCCTTCCCTCACCCCTCACGCTTTTTCCTCACCCTTCACGTCCTTCCCTCACCCCTCACGCTTTTTCTTCACCCTTCACGCCCTTCCCTCATCCCTTACGCCCTCCCCTCACCCTTCACCACCTTATCTTACCCCTCACCCTTCACCGCCTTACCTCACGCCCTTCCCTCACCCTTCACCACCTTCCCTCACTCCACACGCCCTTCCCTCACCCCTCACGCCTTTCCCTCACCCTTCACGCCCCTGCCGGCTAACAGGAGGCGAACAGAATAAAACATCGACTTTTCTTCTATAAACTATAATTGATAGCCTTCAGGATGTCCTCGCTCCACCCCAACCCACCCCAGCTCTTCCATTACTGATCCACACTTCACTCCGCCTCACATCCCACCATGCTCTTCCCGACACACTGGCTGGGGTTCATAAAGCTTCGATGCTTCATTTAGAATATTCTCAGAGCTTCCTAAGATAACGAGTGAGGTTCTTAAGGGAGTTTTGTGTTTTCCTCACAGATGATGCAGAATCCATGACATATCAGCACTAAAATCAAGAAAACATCCTTGCTAAACCTTAAGACACGCCCACTAATCAGTCTGCTCATTCAGGATGTAGAGATCTTGGTAAACGATCACTAAAACACCGAAAAAATGCGACGAAAATCCTTAAATAACGTCACTAAATTCACGGCAGCGCTCTTGAACCCACACACCTAAAAGAAAAATACAAAAGACAAATAAATGAATTACCTGTCTATTAGAGCCTGATGAAGCATAGTCCATGACCAACCAACACTATGCCCTTAAAAACCCAATAGAGCATCTCAATTTTCCCTCTGATGCTGCAAAATACATAGTAAATTATTATCAAACCCTCAAACATCGAAAACATCCTTGAAAATCCCAATAGGGCCTATCAATTTTCCCATGATGCTGTAAAAGCCATAGCAAACACTCTTGAAAACCCCAGTAGAGCCTCTTAGTTTTCCTCTGATGCTGCAGAATACACAGTAAATCCTCAAACCCTCAAACATCGAAAACATCCTTAAAAACCCTGAAAAACACCATTAATTTTCTCCATGATGCTGCAGAATCTTTTAATATTTAACCTTCAAATCTCAAAAACACCCTTCAAAACCTCACTAGAGTCTATTAATTTTTCCCCCTGATAGTACAGAAGCCATACCAAATCATTATTAAGCCCTCAAATATCGAAAACATCCCAGTAGAGCGTCTTAATTTCTCCCCTGCTGCTGCTGAAGCCATACCAAACCCAGTATTAACCCTTTCAGTACCATGACGCGGTTCAATATTCATTCTGGTGACTATTTGATGATTTAATACAGCTTCAGAAACTCATGTGGGAGATTAAACTGTGAAGACTGTGGCCATTAATCTTCTGACCTTCATAAACCCTTCCTAATGTCAATAAAATAGTCTAAACGTACACAAATCTCAAGGTAAAAATATGTCCCAGTATTGAAGAGGTTAAACCCTAAAAACCACCTTGAAAACCTCGGAAGCCTGTTGAAGGGAAACTGAGATGAGATGAAGCGTCCTCCTGTTCCGCCTTCCACCCTTAATCCACCCTGCCAACTTTCCTCCTCAGCTTAACTCTCTACATTCCCCCTCATGCGTCACACCTCCACACGCCCTTGACCCCTCTCCCTTGCCTAACCTATCGCTCTCACCTACACGCACTCACATACACTCCATCCACCTTTTTCCTCGTGTCCAATTACCTGCTTCCCCGGTCCCCATCTTTCCTCACCCTCCCAGCCACCTCCAGCCCGCCACGCCATGCAAGGTGCGCAGTTATTAGGACCCGATGCAAGATTATATTCTGAAACACTTCTGCTCTCACCTCCATTGCTTTCAAAAGGGTCTAAATGACGTGCTATATGCTTCTAAGGGGGTTTTTAAGATTCCATTGATAGATGAACAAGATTTCTACATTACTAAAAGGAGAAACACTCTTGAAAACCCGGTTAATCGTATCTCTGGCCTCGGAGGATATAATTGTGGTGAGAGTACGAAGGACAGAGAGAGCGAGAAAAAAAAGAGACCGAGAAAATAGTAAGGAAAATGAAAGCAGGTGTGATCCAGTAATCCGTCATTCTAAAGGCAGCTCTGATCCACGGCAACAGAAAAGAATGTATACTGGAGAGAGAGAGAGAGAGAGAGAGAGAGAGAGAGAGAGAGAGAGAGAGAGAGAGAGAGAGAGTGTGTGTGTGTGTGTGTGTGTGTGTGTGGGAAGCCAGTCGAAGGAAACGAGAGGCGATGAAAGGAGATGGTTAGGAAAAGAAGGGGAGGCATGAAAGAGATGACGGGATAAAAGGAGGAAATAGGAGAAAAGAGAGAGAGATAATGAAATAATGAGAGGTGAGGAATCATGGAGGAAAATAAGACAAGGAAGAAAGTTGAAGACAAGATAGTCAAAAAAAAAAAAAAAAGGAAGGAAAGAGAGAAAAAAATGATTGAGCAAAATGGTGGATAGTTTAAGGAAGAAAGAAATAAGAAAATGAGATGCAAGAAGAGAAGGAAGATGCCAAAGTTGAGGAAAGACGTGAAAAAAGTTCTGGGAAAGAGAGAGAGAGAGAGAGAGAGAGAGAGAGAGAGAGAGAGAGAGAGAGAGAGAGAGAGAGAGAGAGAGAGAGAGATCAAAGGAGTCACACCACACTATAATATACACCTCTATTTCGTGGTGTTGGGTAAGCGAATATGGAAGAGATTGGGTAGTAATGCTCTACGTTCGTATACACACACACACACACACACACACACACACACACACACACACACACACACACACACACACTAAATAAGAGAAGACCAGATGAAAACTAAACATCATCACAAGGAAAAGGAAAAATAAAAATAAAATAAAATAAAAGAATAAAAATCCATTTGTCTTATCGTTACTGGATAAACACATAAACAAAACATGCAAAACAAAACACGACAGTAAACAAAGTGTGAATATTCAGATGATAAAATTAATTTATATACATACATACATACACACATACATACATACACTCAATTTCTCCCGTAGCCGTTCTATTTCTAAACAAAGTGTGAATATTCAGGAGATAAGGTTAATGTACATACATACATACATACATACATACATACATACATATACATTTACTTTGCCTCGTAGCTGTCCTGGTAATGGGAAATAAGATGATAAAAACAGAGAGAGAGAGAGAGAGAGAGAGAGAGAGAGAGAGAGAGAGAGAGAGAGAGAGAGAGAAATATAACTCAACAATTTTACATTAACTGAACAAGAATGAGGGAAAGATAAGGTTTTCAGAAGAGTGTCGTAAATTAGGGAGTAGGAGGAGGAAAAGGAGAAAGAGAAAGAGAAGGAGAAGGAGAAGGAGAAGGAGAAGGAGAAGGAGAGGAGGAGGAGGAGGAGGAGGTGCACAGTCAGGCAGTTCAGATCACCGCCCTTCCAATGAGAAAAGTTACGAGACACGGAGAGAGAACCAGCAGAGACAGAGACAGAAAAAGAGAGAAACCAAAGGCACTCATGCATTTCACAGTGTGGGGAGCTGATGACACGAATAATACAATCTCTGGCCAGCTGGTTTGATGTGTCGAGACGTGAGTGAAGCTTACGAATCAGATATGAACCTCCTATAATTTCTCTCCTTTTTCTGTTTTTCTTATTTTCTCTCTTCCTCCTCCCATCTTTGCTTTTCTCTTCTTATTTCTCCTCACCCTTTCTTTTTTCTCTTCCTATCTTTATCTTCCTCTCCTCATTTCTCTTTATCCTTTCCTTTCCTTCTTCCATATCCATTTGTATCTCTTTATTTATCCTTACTTTTTCTTTTCCTCCTCCCATCCTTATTTTCCTCCCTTCACTTCCCTCTTCTATGCGTTTTAAAGTCTGGCATCTGCGGTGTTTCTCTCGCCAGCTTCCCTTAGCCTTGGTCAGCGTTATTCTTACGTACAAAAGAATAAGTTAAAGGCGTAATACGTAAATGCAACGCGTAAAAACTTTGTATATCCTTGAAAACACTTTAACAATGAACTCAAGCAAGAAGGGAGCCAATCTCACACTTCCTTGACCGCTAGTCTTGAATCTATTGCCTCAAACCCGCACCTCACTTACCACAGAAAGCCAATGGTCGTTCTTGAGATACGTACTGCCACCTATTCAACTCTGGTGATACTCAAACGCTCAGGAATAGTAACAAGGAAGCACTCCCTCACCTCCTCGCTAGCTCCTGGACTCACCCGCATCTCATTTATAAAAAACTGCTTGTCATTCCTGAGACATACACTGGCACACTCAATCCTCAACTGTCACCTTTCGTCTCCATTTTCCCTGACCCGCATGGTGGCAGAACATCACACACACACACACACACACACACACACACACACACACACACACACACACACACACACACACACACACACACACCAAGCAAGGACACACGCAAGCACAGCTGTCGCCCCGCCACTCCATCGCCACTATGTCAAGTCGTAAGGAAGAATAATGACGCAGAGAGGGGTTCCTGAGTCAGTGGTGTGGGGATTTGCTAAGCGTTAAGTTAGTTTCAGGTTGTTTGAACGGTGCCATTACTCACGCTGTCCTAACCGTCACCTCACCTCACCCTGCCTGTGATTTCTGGCGTGCGTGTTGTGTAGTCAATAATTGCAGAACAGTGGCAGGAGGTAAAGGTGTCATATTGCCTAGTGTGTCATGTGGCGAAAAGTAGTGATGTCATTTTGCTTAGTGAAAGTCATGTGGCGAGAGGTAGTGATGTCATTTTGCCTAGTGAAAGTTATGCGGTAGGAGGTAGTGATGTCATTTTGTCTCGTGAAAATCATGTGGCAGGAAGAAGTTATGTCATATTGCCTAGTGAAAGTCATGTGGCGGGAAGCAGTGGTGGACATGCCTTCATCTCTCACAACACCCCTCGCCTCCTCTTGTAGTATAAGCACAGAAACACCAGTTGTCACAGATCACACCCTCCTTCTCTCCTTTATATACTCAGCAATCCTAAATTTCAGTTAAGTGCACCTCAGTCTTATAAAAAAAAGTCGATTATTTAAAGCCACTCGTAATCCTTTGAGACCACGCAGCACATCATCATATCCTCCCCCTTAAACAACAGTAATTCCTTTTATACTAGCAATTCCCTTAATACTGTCAAGTTACCCCAAGCACCTTAGTGACAGCTGAAAATCCTATGCTATACATACATAACACATTACCACATCCTGCCCCATGATCACCAAACACCAGTAATCTTGCTCTCATCTTTATACTAAGCAATCCTCTTATACCAGTGTTAAAGGCAAGCCAAACCAAGCCCTCAGTGATGACATAAAGGCCTGTTGCTGCTTAAAACACCCTGTAACCACACAACACATTGCTTCACCATCTCTCCTCCCAAACACCAGTGCAGCTGTTACCTTTCTCTCCTTTTTTTATATACACGACAGTTCTCTAATGCCACGATGTTAAACCAAGTAAGCCCCTTAGTGATGACATAAAGGTTTAAAATCCCCTTGCAATCCCCTGTAACCACCTCCGTCCCTCCGTCACATCGGGGAGAAACTTCTGAGTTATTTGAGCAGCCGTCACTTACAGCCACCCTTCGCCTGTCCACCTCCCTGCCTTGCCTTGCCTTGCCTTGCCTGCCTTCCTGCCTGCTTTGCCTGCCTGTCTGCCTTCCTGCCCTCCTGCCTGCCTGTCTGCGTGCTTGCTTACCTGCCTGCCTGCCTGCCTGCCTGCCTGCCTGCCTGCCTGCATACCTGCCTGCTTTGCCTTTTTACCCTCTTTCCTGCTTGCCTGCCTGCTTTACCTTCCTGCCTTCCTGCCTTCCTGCCTGTCTGATTTCCTGTCTATCTACCTGCCTGTTTTGCCTTGCCTGCCTGCCTTCCTGTCTATCTGCCAGTCTGCCTGCCTCCCCCACGTGTTGCATGACACATTGCCTCAATCTTCGTGCTGATAAAAGTCCCCGCGGATCGCCACAAGAGCGTTCCTTTAAGCCGCAGCCAGCCACTTTGTACAGGAGGAGGAAGTCTTGCACGCCTCAGATGACACGACGGTGAAGAACGGCGCGAGGAAAGCACATCGTATTTCATGCCTTACAATTACCCACACGCAAACACTCATGCACGCGATATACGGGCAGGCACAGGCACAGGCACACACACACACACACACACACACACACACACACACACACACACACACACACACACACACATACACACACACTAAAAGAAGAGAGAGAGAGAGAGAGAGAGAGAGAGAGAGAGAGAGAGAGAGAGAGAGAGAGAGAGAGAGAGAGAGAGAGAGAGAGAGAGAGAGAGAGAGAGAGAGAGAGAGAGACTTGAAGGTGAGGACATGAGGGGAGTGGAGAAGCTGCGTAAGGAGAAGAGAGGGAAGATGAAGATTGTGAGAGGGGACGCTGGGATACGAGAAAGGGGAGAGGGAAAGTCGTTAGGGAAGGCAAGATAAGAGGGGAAGGATAGATAGAGATGCGAGGGGAGAGAAGGAGAGAAGAGAATGAGACGCGGAGACATGTAATAAAAGTAATACCGGTAATGACCTCAATGGATTGGCTTTTTTTGTACCTCTTGAACAGTAGAGTAGTAGTTATCTTGTTTAATTTTGAATGATCGTCTTGTGGCTATTTTTTATGGGTATCTTGTGGGTATTTTTGAACATTTGTGGGTATTTTGGGTATCTGTGGGTAATTTGGGTTATTTTGTGAGAATTTTTGTGGGTATCTTGTGGTATTTTGTTGAGTATTTCGAGTGTTTGTGGGTAAATTGGGGTATTTTGTGGGTAATTTGGGGTATTTTCTATATTTTCTGGGTATTTTGTGGTATTTTTGTTGTATTTTTGGTATATTGGGTATTTGTAATTATCTTGTGGTATTTTGTGATACTTGTTGGTATTTTGGGATATTTTATGGATAATTGTGGATATTTTGTGGTATTTAGGGGTATTTTGTGGATAATTGTGGATGTTCTGTGTTATTTTGTGGGTATTTGTGAGTATATGATGTCTTTCATACGCCTTTTGTATGTATGTATGTGATGGCATTATTTGGGTATATATGGACATTTTCAATGATCTCTTCGTGACTACAACTCTCTGTGGGCATTTTTCAGTCTTTTTCATGCTACCCCTGGCCTGAACCACAAGCCTGTGTTACCCTTCGCCAATCCCCTTAACTTGAAAAAAAGAAAAAAATAATCACATCGAAGATAAAAAAGCTCTACCGAATATCTGAGCACCGAGAGATCTTCTGACCTCCATAGACTCATCCTAATGTCAATAAGATCATCTGATCATACGCAAAACTCTCAGCAAAAAATGCGTCCCAGTGCTGAAGGAGTTAAGGGTATTTCTATGGTTGTGGTGATGGATTAGCAAGATTTCTAGTTGATCATAAGGAGAAACTGTCTTGAAAACCCGATTAGTCATCTATGGGGGCTTGAAGAATTGTCGTGGTGAGAGACCAGGCGTTTCTGAGAATGTCCGTTACTTCCCACACTCCGCCAGGCAGTGGAGGGTCATATCTCAGCGGGAGGCGGTCATTATTACATCACCGCCTCGCCACGGACACTGCCGCACTCAGAAGGTTTCCCTGCACGCTGTGATGATTACTGATTTTTTTTGGGGGGAGGGGGCGGCACAGACAGAAGAAAAAATGAGATAAAAAGCCCCTAAAAAATAAGAGATTAATAACGATCCATTGGTGCAGGTCCCTGAATAAAATAAGCCAAAAGATTTCTTAAACGTTGAAGGATAAGTGTTTTGAAACTTCCTTCTTGTAAAATGATCTCCCTTCAGACAAGACTTTAACGTTGTTGCGCCATTAAGTCAGTCAATATTCACTCAATCATCATTTTGCCTAACAACGCCTCATGAGGCTCGTATTCTCAAACTTTCCTGTGCCTCACCTTCACTATTTCAAAAGGCTTTATCTAAATTTACACGTGGATTTTAAGATTTTTTTTTTTACGGTTTTAGAGGCAGATTAACAAGATTTCTGCATAATGAACTGAAGAAACACGCTTGAAATCCCCGCTAATCATCTCTGTGGTCTTGGAAAATAGTCGTAGTGAGAGAACAAAGCGTTTCTGAAGATGGACCTGAGTTGTTGCGGCGCTGTCGAGTCAATAATCTAATCAGTCCCTGTATTAAGAGTTCACACATCACTGCGGACACCCTCTTTTCCTCCTCGTCCCTGACCGGTGTACACATTCCTCACACCATTACACTTTGTTTGTTACGGCGCCAAAGGTTCACCCCACCAGTCAGTCATCATATAGACCACGACCCCCGCCCTCCTTCCCGCCAAGAGCCGTGATGAACACCCGATAAGACGACAATCAATAAATCCAATTAATAAATCAATCATCGTTCCTTGATCCGCTTTCTCCCAGCCTGACACGGTAAAAGAATGCCTGATGAAGTGGACGTATCTATAGAGGCAGCTCTTGACTTTTATTTTCTCAACGGAAGACAAGTAGAGGCCAAGGACAACAAAACCTATAGGTACAAAATATAACCCACTGAGGAGATGGACACATAGGGGGATCCAACCTTCCCAGCCAGAACCCGCCACGGACATCAGATGATATTAAGTCTTTGGAGATTTTATACAGCTTCAGAAATTTATGTCGGGGATTAAAATAGTAAAGACTGTGGCCACTAACCCCTTCAGTACCATGACGCGTCTTCATATATATTCAAGTTACTATTAGAAGATTTGGTACAGCTTTGGAATCTCATGTGGGGATTCAAATAGTGAAGATTCAGGACCGTTAACCTTCTGACCTCCATAGAACCTTGCTAGTGCAAATAAAATCGTCTAATCACACCCAGAACTCATGGTAAAAATGCGTCCAAGTATTGAAGGGGTTAATCTTCTGACCTCCATAGACCCTTCCTAATGTCAATAAAATCGTCCAATGGTACCCAAAACTCGTGGTAAAAATGCGTCCCAGTGCTGAAGGAGTTATTCAGAAACGCGTTGCTCTCTCACGACCACTATTTCTTTATTTATTTGTTATTGTTAACCCTTTCACTACTGGGACACATTTTTACCTTAGGATTTGTGTACGATTAGACCATTTTTATTGACATTAGGAACGGTCTATGGAGGTCAGAAGGCTAATGGTCATAGTCTTCACTATTCAAATCCCACACATAAGTTCATGAAGCTGCTTTCAAATACACCAAATAGTAAGCAGAATGAATATGGAAATGCGTCACGGTACTGAAGGGATTAATGCAAGAGGGATATTAGCCAAGGAAGACAAAAAGGAAGCAACAGTGAGGAGGTATAACGCAGTGACTAACCTTTCCCAGCCATACACAGCGATGAACACCCGATGAAGTGGAAGAGTCTGTCGAAAGATCCCTTTATTTAGGTGCACAAGTCTTTCTGAAGTGGGTTAATCGAGAAGCTTCTTTATATAGGTACAGCTCAGATGACACACCTTTCCCGGCCAGACACAGCGATCAGCACACGATGAACTTAGCGAGTCTACCACGAAAGCCTTTTATTTAGGGGCAACACAAGGCTCTTCTGGATGGCCTGCAGCACACCACGAGGAACAATAGACTGTGATTAATTGTAGAAAAATATAAATAGGAAAATAAAGTGTTACGTAGAAAGAAAGGCGTTGCAAGGTGAACTATATAGCAAAGGACAACACGCCACGCCAGGCAACAACACCACTCACTAATGTTGGTGTTGTAAAAGTTTCCTTGGGTGTCCTCAGTCAGTGTCACGCGCACAAAACATTGCCAAAGTTGCTTGAAAAAAAGAGAGGGAGGGAGAGAGAGAGAGAGAGAGAGAGAGAGAGAGAGAGAGAGAGAGAGAGAGAGAGAGAGAGAGAAAAGCTGCAGTGAATCTAATAC
>NC_059300.1:11653127-11703127 GCF_017591435.1 Portunus trituberculatus
CGTATCTACGGACGTACATAAACTGGATTTCACATAATATATTAACCTCTTCTGTACCATGCCGTGTTTTCTTATTCATTATGGTTACTATTTGATTTTATACAGCTTCAGAAATTTATGTGGGGATTGAAATAGTGAAGACTGTGGCCCTTAATCTTCTGACTTCCATACACCTTTCCTAATGTCATTAAAATCGTCTAATCACATGCAAATCTCAAGGTAAAAATGTGTCCCAGTACTGAGAGAGTTGAAGCTCTTTTTTTTCTATATTAAGTAACTAATTAATTTATTCACTCATAAACTAATAGATTACCCAACAAACTATCTTACTAACCCAACCCAAATGAAACAAAAATAGGTATATAAACAACTAAATAAAATAAAATACCAAAAGAGGTAATATGGAAGAAGTACGAAACGAAGGCGACCAAAGCTAACTAATAAAATGACCAAAGAATCACACCAACCAACTACAACAAAATAAATTCACAGATAAATGCATAAACAAGTAAATAAAGCACAATGAAAAAAAAAAGGTCAGGCAGTACGTAAGAAGAGTGAAGGGAAGGCAAGGCGGTCCAGACTCCGGTCATGGAAAGGCACGCCACGCAATCACGGGCCTAGAACCACTAATACACGAGATAATTGACTTGAATCAGCCTGTGCCTCAAGATTAGAGCTATAAGCCTTGCCTCAGTGACCGCCGCGAGGAGTGACTCAACCGCTGCTCCCATTTTTTCACCGAGGAAAGTGAGACGCAACGGGAGACGCAGCAGGGCGGGGCAAAGGTGGAGCAGAGCAGGGGCGAGTCAGGGAACGTGTAGCATCCTTGGGTGAAATACTTGTAAGGACTGAAAGGCTGGGTGTGGGAGGCGCGGGCTGCAATGACACGGCTGAGGGTGAAAGGTGAGGAGTATTGGATGGGTCTAATGGGGCTAAGAGTAGAAGAAAGGGTTCAAGGATTACTAACTGATTGGCTGGGTGTGGGAGGCGCGGGCTGCAATGATAGGGGTGGAGGTAAAAGGTGAGGAATTGAGGATTTTAATGAGTGTTGGATGGGTCTAATGGGGCAATGAGAGTGGAGGGAAGGGGTGAAAGTATTACTAATTGAAAGGCTGGGTGTGAGAGGGGCGGGTTGCAATGATACAGCTAAGGGTGAAAGATGAGGAGGAGGAGTTTAAAGAGTGAGGGATGAGTCTAATGGGGCTATAAGAGTGGAGGGAAGGAGTGAAACAATTACTAACTGAAAGGCTGGGTGTGGGAGGCGCGGGGTGCAATGATAGGGGGTGGAGGTAAAAGATGAGGAATTGAGAATAGGTTGGGTGTGGGAGGAGCAGGCTGCAATAATACGGCCGGGGATAAAAGATGAGAAATTGGAGGACATTGAGGAGTGTAGGATGAATATAGTGGGGCTATAAGAGTGGAGGGAAGAGGTGAAAGAATTACTAACCGAGAGCTGGGTGTTTTGATGAATAAGCTGAATAAATTTATGAGATCCCAAATTGTCTTTAAACTCAGATGCGCGGACTACAAACTTCGTGAATGCAAAAATAAGGACCTACACACACCAATATAACATTCATCAAACCATCCACTACTTACTCAACCACATCAGTCATTCACTCAACCATTTAACCAGCCCAGTACCAAGTGACTAAACCCGTGCGCCGTAAACAAGCAAGGTGGAGCGGCTTGTCAGGTGTTTCCTTGTAAAGTTATAATTAGTATTAGCGCAGCGCCCCGTCGCGTCTCGCTTCAACACACAAAACGAGCAACAAGGGAGGAACGCGCCGGGAGAGGGATGGGAGACATGTTGGGAGAGGCAGAAACAGGGAGGACTTGATAGTAGGGAGGGTAGAGAGCTGTGTTGGGGGAATCTAGACACAGGGAAGGACTTGGAAGTGGGGAGATGTCTTGGGGGAGGCAGACAGACGGAAGGACTTGTAGTGGGGAAGGAAAGTTAGCTGGGGAGGCAGACAACGGGAGGACTTGATAGTAGGGAGGGTATAGGGAATTGTGTTGGAGGAATTCAAACACAGGGGAAGACTTTGTAGTGGGGAGATATGTTGGGGGAGGCAGACAGAGGGAGAGACTTGGTAGTGGGGAGGGAAAGTTAGTTGGGGAGGCAGACAGCGGAGGACTAGGGAGGTTAGGGAGCTATGTTGGGGGAATTCAGACACCAGGGGGGACTTGGTAAGGAGGAGATGTGTTGGGGGGAAGCAGACAGAGGGAGGGACTTGGTAGTGGAGAGGGAAAGTTAGTTGGGAGGCAGACAACGACAGGACTTAATGGTAGGGAGTTGTGTGAGGGGAATATAGATACTGGTAGGGGATACTTGGTGGTGGGGAAGGGAGGCGTGGTAGGGGAGGCAGACACAGGGAGGACTTCGGGAAGAGAATCGTGTTGGAGGAAAAGTCAGTGTGTGTTTGAATGGAAAGTTTCGCGCGTCACTTCATCAATTCCCGCTGAGTTCCATTAAGTTTGTTCAGTTTGCTTCACGGGGACATGTTCTGCGGCGGCTTTCACTTCCCTGCGTTGGTCCTTCCCTGGTAGGTGGTACTTATGCACACGCGGATTCATATTTGGCGCGTTTTTAACCTCTTCAGTACCATGACACGTTTTCATATTCATTCTTCTTACTATTTGGTGATTTTATACAGCTTCAGAAAATGATGTGGAGGACTGAAATAGTGAAGACTGTGGCTATTAATCCTCTGACCTCCATAGACCCTTCCTAATGTCAATAAAATCGTCTAATTGTACCCAAAACTCACGATGAAAAATGCGTCCCAGTACTGAAGCTTTAGGTTTTTTTTTATCAGGACCATTTGTTTACGTGTTACCAAAACGAGTGTACTATAATCAGGTTCTCACGGCATTTTTGTTTCTTTTCTTCGTTATCTTATCACTGGAATCACGATAACTTCCTTGAAAAGTCGCGTAATGTTCACTGGGGAAGACTGCGATGGTGCGTTTGAGAGTGCTGTATTTCCTGCATCTTCTCTCTTGGTGCCGCCCCTCCTCTTACAAAACCCGATCTAGGCGGCCCGGGTTTGAATCCTTGCCAAATCTAGTTGTCAGGTGGGAGACGTAGCGTTCTTAACCCTAGCGGTGCCATATGACCTTAGCTGTTGCGGAGACTAATAGAATAATTTGCATTTTTCCTCTTATAAAAGACAAAATCATACATAAAAAAAGAATGACAAGACAAATAGATCAGAAAAATAGAAAAAAAAAAAACGTTTGAGAATGTGGTAGTTAATTTTTCTTAGCACATTCTCACCCAGCGTTGTCTTCCTCAATTAGAAACATTAAAAAATATATAAACAAAAACTAAACAAGAATAAAAGAATATATAAAACCTCATAAACACACATAACTGACACACCAAACCACAGCAAGCCACAGCAAGCCACAACACACCCCCGTAACAGTAACAACCGCAGCAAAGCCCAGTGGTGTTTCTGAGATGCCTGCGAGTGATCTAACCGAGATAGGTCACGCTTCCCCGCCTCCCTTCGCAGCCTTACTTCACTCATGCATATTTTACCAAGGCGCGGAATTCTGTGCGGCGCTAAGATAGGAAAGGTGCCTCTCGGGGAAATGGGATTCAAATACGTGAACAAATGAGTGCTCTTCTTTCTAGCGGAGAACGGGAGATGTGTGTGTGTGTGTGTGTGTGTGTGTGTGTGTGTGTGTGTGTGTGTGTGTGTGTGTGTGTGTGTGTGTGTGTGTGTGTGTGTGTGTGTGTGTGTGTAGGTAATCATTAACAGCAGTATCAGTCTTCAAGAAACAGGTGACTACAGGTGGCACTCGTAGGGAGGGAACGAGGGAAGGAGGGAGGAGGAAGGGAGGGAGGAAGAGAGGGAGGGAGAAAGGGAAGGAGAGATGGAGGAAGGAAGAGAGGGAGAGAGGAATGGAGGGATGGATGGATGGAAAGGGAGGGATGGGAAAGAGGGAGGGTGGGCGAGTGTAGAGGCAAAAGTCCTGTGGGGTGAGTCAGTAGGGCAACAAATTAGTGGCAATGTTGGCGGCGCTGTGTTAAGAGGCAGGTGTGTGCACAACTCACGCCACTCCTGTGCTGCTGTCTGCTTCTTATTGTGCCCTGAGTTATGACACACACACACACACACACACACACACACACACACTCTCTCTCTCTCTCTCTGGTCATTCCTCAATATTTCTTGTTTTAGTCACCATATCGTTAATTTCCTTTCTTCTTTACTTTCTGGAACAACAAACACGTTTCCACAAGTGATTATAATACAATTGAAGCCCCTCCCGCTCTCTCTCTCTCTCTCTCTCTCTGGTGGTCTTGCCTGTATTTTTCAGTGGCCATAACATACGTCTGTTGTTGCGCAGTTATTTGAAGCCATCCATCTCGTGAGTGGCCGCCTCTCCAGCACCGCGCAGCACCGCACCGCCGCCGCCACAGCTCACCGCCAACTTTACGGACACAATAACAACGAGGCTACTGTGCAGATACCTCAAGGTGACGCATAAGCCGTAAAGAAAAGCCACCGGGAGGTTACGACGGTGACTCTTACTTGTTTCGTGAAGCGCAGTGGGAAAAGAGAAATGCAGTGATGGATGTCTGTTTGTTGGGTGTCTACGGGGGATGGGTGGATGTGAAGGGCGAGTGACGCAGGTGATGAGAGGGAAGGGAGAAGGAATGGTGACGTTATGGGGAGTAAAGACGTGTGGATAGATTTGTGTGTGTGTGGGTGGATGTGTGGGCGGATGGATAGTTGTGTGTGTGTGTGTGTGTGTGTGTGTGTGTGTGTGTGTGTGTGTGTGTGTGTGTGTGCGTCTTAATCTATCTTCACAATAAATTTCATCAGGGCACTCTGGTAAATGGCGCAACACAACGGGCGTCACTCACAGTCCCCGCGGCACACCACCACCAGACAGACGCCTCGTGACGCCCTCTCAGCCACACACCAATTACCAGACACTTGCATGAACAATCCCAACCCCTCCCACCCCACCCCCGCACGCCTGCCTGACTCCCGCTCTAAGGAACAACACACAGGCAGTACTCACCCCTGGCTGCTGCCCTGCGCCGCCTGGGCGGGGCCACAGGTGGGGACGCTAGCGACCTCGAAGTCGGCAAAGATGTAACTCCTGTAGTAGTTGTCACCGGAACAGCAGAAGCGTGAGAAGAAGCAGGAGGAGAAGCAGGAGAAGTTACTACAGATGCTACAGTACAGAGCGAGGCAAGATCTGCTGCCACGGGGACAGCAGCCTCTGATGTACCTGATGCTGACAAAGACATGACTACTGGTACAGCTGACGCCACACAACTAGGCACTGGAGCTACGAACATACCGGTGGTGTGAGTCTCAGAGGGAGGCTTGCTGGGGGTAGGGGCGGCGGCGGCGGGCGGCGGGGGGTCGTCGCTGGTCACTACCGTGGTGTTGAAGTTGACGCGAGGAGGAAGGGGCGCGGTGATCCCTGAGGATGATTTGGACAAGGGAACTTCTGTGTGTTGGTGGGACTTAAGGACGCCCGAGGAGGACTTGAGGATGCTCCGGCCCGGCGCTGATCCCCGGCCCATGATCTCAGAGGAGGACTTCTTGATGCCTCGGGCGGGCGGCGTGACAACGGTGCCTCGACTCCTGCAACAACCACCGCGTCACCACACCACACCATTCCTGTACACCACTCACCAACTACCTCCCTCACCAACACATGCAAAGAGGTACAGGAGGCAACAAGCATTTCAAGTTCCAGGCGAGTCAAAGATATGTAATTAATGTTTTCTAGTTCATCACACAAACACACACACACACACACACACACACACACACACGGCCCGGTAGCTCAGTGGTTAGAGCTCTGGCTTCACAAGCCAGATGACTGGGGTTCGATTCCCCGGCCGGGTGGAGATATTTGGGTGTGTCTCCTTTCACGTGTAGCCCCTGTTCACCTAGCAGTGAGTAGGTACGGGATGTAAATCGAGGAGTTGTGACCTTGTTGTCCCGGTGTGTGGTGTGTGCCTGGTCTCAGGCCTATCCGAAGATCGGAAACAATGAGCTCTGAGCTCGTTCCGTAGGGTAACGTCTGGCTGTCTCGTCAGAGACTGCAGCAGATCAAACAGTGAATTACAAACACATAGTAATGAATGTCTCGTCTCGTACACATCAACAAGTTTCATCCACACACACACACACACACACACACACACACACACACACAACCCTCCCTCCTCTCTCGCCAGCTGGACACACTCACCTCGGGGGCGCCACGGGATGGGGCAGCGAGTGGTCTCCCGCCTGGGGCCTGAACCCTCTGCTGGTGGCGTAGCTGGTGCTGGAGTACACGCTGCTCCTGGCGGGGAAAGAGGGGAGTTTGAGAGAGTCCTACTGTTATGTTCCTCCTCCTAACAGGATATGCGTAGGCGGTAATATGGTGAAGCAGACGAAAAGAAGACCTGTAAGACCTGTAATGGATTCGTCTCTCTCTCTCTCTCTCTCTCTCTCTACTTGGGGTTTCTCATACAATAAAAAGGAACATGTGTTTTTTACTCCTTGTAGTTTAAATTTTTGATGAGCAAAGCTAACTAACTACGGCTGCTGAATATAAAATTACACACAGCATTAGCAATCAGTCAGAGGGTTAAAGTAGTGAGTGGCATAGAAACACGAGGAGCAACAGAAGAACCTTTAACTGAGACCCCGTATTCAGAATCGCTTTGCTCTCTTACCACGAGTACTTTCCAAGGCCACAGAGATGATTAGCGGAATTTTCAAGAGTGTTTCTACAGTTAATAGTGTAGAAATCTTGTCACTCTGCCTCTAGAACCGTAAAAAACACCTTAAAAACTCGTGTCAATTTAAATAAAGCCTTTTGAAATAGGAGGCGAAGAACAGAAGTGTTTAAGAATATGAGCCTTAGTAACACAGAGATGCTTAGCAGAATTCTCAAGAGTGTTCCTACAGTTAATAGTGTAGAAATCTTGTCACTCTGCCTCTAGAACCGTAAAATAAAAAAATACCTTAAAAAAACTCGTGCCAATTTAAATAAAGCCTTTTTAAAATAATGGAGGGGAAGCACAGAAGTGTTTGATGAGAACACGAACCTTAGTAACACAGACTAGGTTATCACACAGACATCTTGACCGGCCACGGTGAGACGGGAAGGCAAACACAATCACGGGGTTATAACAACACGAGGCACGACAATCAGAGACGCTGAGGTTGATAGACAAACAAAGAATTATCATAAACAGAAGGAAAGGGAAAGATTTTGACACGACCGAACTCTGGTGGGCTTTTGAGAGAGAGAGAGAGAGAGAGAGAGAGAGAGAGAGAGAGAGAGAGAGAGAGAGAGAGAGAGAGAGAGAGAGAGAGAGAGAGAGAGAGAGAGAGAGAGAGAGAGAGAGAGAGAGAGAGAGAGAGAGAGAGAGAGAGAGAGAGAGAGAGAGAGAGAGAGAGAGAGAGAGAGAGAGAGAGAGAGAGAGAGAGAGAGAGAGAGAGAAAGAAGAGAGAAAGAAGAGAAGAGAAGAGAAGAGAAGTGAAGAGAAGGAAAAATAAGAGAAGAGAAGGAGAAAAAATAAGGTGAAAATAGATAGAAAAAAACAACAACAGCTACACACACACACACACACACACACACACACACACACACACACACACACACACTAGCCGGAAAACATAAAACAACCAGCCTCCACTTACCTAAACCCCCCAAAAAAGGACTGAAATGCTGAGATACGAACAGAAAAAAGAATACAACCAAGGAGAGACAGACGGCTTTCCCAGCAACACGGGAGGAGTGAGTGCGACATGGTAGTGATGGAAGGAAAGCTGGACGGGGCGAGGATGTCCTGAGAAACTGTGAAGTGAAGGATAAGAACGGAAAAAAACGGATAGGAAGATGAGAAGGAAGAGGAGGGCTAGAGAAGAGACGAATGAAGAAAGATAAAGTTAATTTGGAAAGGAAGAGAGTTTGTGTGATGGTTGGCAATGGAGGAAAGGAGGGAAGGAGGTGGAGGAAAGGAAGAGAAGGGTGCAGGTAAACACATGGAGGTATGGAGGTTTGGAGAGGAGGTATTGGAGGTGGAGGCATAAAGGTAGATCTGGCTAAAGGTCACAGGTTAAGACTCGAGAGGTTACGTTTGATGAAAGGAAGGAAAGAAGGAAGGGAAAGAAGGAAGAGGGAAGGGAGAAAGGGAAAGGAATGGCGGGAGGAAGAAAGGGAAGACATGACTAGAAAGGTGATATGATGACGGATACGGGGAAATAAAAGAACGGAGAGAGAGAGAGAGAGAGAGAGAGAGAGAGAGAGAGAGAGAGAGAGAGAGAGAGAGAGAGAGAGAGTGTAGTGCAGTGAGTGAGGTGTCAAAACAATATACTAACGAGAAAAAGACGTTTAGAATAGTTCCTTGCCAACACAAGGAGCTTTATGTATAAATCTCTTTCTGTACCTGATTTATTGTAAAATTATAAGTGTAAGATAATGTTTAAATAAAGAGAGAGAGAGAGAGAGAGAGAGAGAGAGAGAGAGAGAGAGAGAGAGAGAGAGAGAGAGAGAGAGAGAGAGAGAGAGAGAGAGAGAGACGCCTTAGGATATTTGAATCTAAGTAGGAGCATCTCAAACTTCTTTTCCCACTGAAGCAAGTCTCTCTCTCTCTCTCTCTCTCTGAGCATCTCGTCGGAGGAAGCTAGGCAGGAAAGAAGGCAGAAAGGAAGGAAGGAAGGAAGGAAGGAAGGAAGGAAGGAAGGAAGGAAGGAAGGAAGGAAAGAGAGAGAGGGAAGGGAAGTAGGAAGAATAAATTGGTATGACTGGGTGAAGGAGGAGGAAGAGAGTGAAGGAGGCACGGAAGCGGGTGTTGGTGGGGTCTTGGTAGGGATGGGAGATGGTTGGTAGGGGTGCAGGGACCTTCTTCCTTCGGCGGGTGGTGGTGGTGGTGGTGAAGAAGGAAGCGTTATCGGAAGGCAATTACGATGGCGGCGTGTCGAAGTCAGTTCCATTTGGTTGTGGTTAAATTGGTTATTGGCGATGCTGGGAGAGATATGCGAGTCACTCTTCCCAACGGCTCTTTTTTTTTACCCCCCCCTCTCTCTCTCTCTCTCTCTCTCTCTCTCTCTGTTGTCCCCGTCGCGTCCCACTTCAACGAGGTTCGAATCGGCGTGTCCCAGTGTTTCGAAGCTTGCAGTGTTCCATTGTCATACTGGGGCAAAGTTCATTTTTTTTTTTTACTTCTGTCTGTCTGTCTGTATGTATGTATGTATGTATGTCTCTGTCTGCCTGTCTGTCTGTTTTTCTCCATCTGTTTGTTTGTCTATATGTTCAATTGTTTGTGTGTCTTGTCTGTGCGTATCTCTCTCTCTCTCTCTCTCTCTCTCTCTCTCTCTCTCTGCACTATATTTTCGTCAACCTCGTCGTTTTAATTCGTCTGAACGTTCTCAATTTGTGTCAGTTCTGTGAAGTCTTTCTTTCTTTACGCCTTCATAAACATTCATTATTCCTTGCACGTCTTTTCTATTCGTCCTTTCCGCGGTTTCTTCCTCCCCTCCTCATCATTCTATTTAATTCCCCGTAGTTTTCGCCACCCTTCTTTCGCACCGTCCCTCGCCTTCATTCCCCCTCTCATTTCTATACTTTTCTCTTCCCTCCTTGCCGCGCTCTATCTTCTTTTCTCTTTACCTCTTCTTTCTTTTCCTCTCGCCGCCTCCCTCCCCCTCACATCATCACCGTTCACCTTTGATCCTTACCTGGCAGTGACGTCACTCGCGCTGCCTCCGCCATCGCTGCTCCGCCTCACTCCTCTTCCTCCTCCTTCTGCTTCCCTATCACACCCTCTGCCGCCCCTGTCAGCGTTGAGAGGGAGATTGGGTGGCCCTCCCGCTACCGAGGATCCGAGGGAGGCCATGGAGAGGACGCTGACAGAGGGCGAGGACATGCCTGAGGCGACGCTGTCCACTGCTCACTTTGGGCACCGCCAGACACTTGACCTGAGGGAGAGACAAGTCCATTACTCTGCTGCCTCCACGCCTGTTTATGTTGACCACCGGTGAGGCGGCCAACCTCGCTTCCTCCCTCCCTCCCTCCCTCCTATCGCCACTGATGTTGTTGTTCTAAGAGTAGTTGTTGTTGTTAGTGTTGTTGTTGTTGTTGCTCCTTTCTCCTCCTCCTCTATCTCGTTCTCCTCCTACACTAGAATGGACACAGGTGAAATGATCGATATTTCCCTCCCCAGGGCGGGGGCGTCATCTCCTCACACGGACACGTTTTCTGAAACTCTAAATGAGATGATGTGACTTGTGAGGGAATAATATACATCGTGTATTTCCAGTTTATAAGAGATTAAAGCAATAAAGAACAAAATGTGAGGGAGGAGCGGCTGGCGTGCAGGACGAGCTGCCCCTTGCCACTGTAATCACAACTACTGACAGCGCAGAAGAGTGTTCCAAGGCAGCTAAACTTAGCGTACGATTACTTATCAGAGGTGCGGGTGGCTAACTCTCCCGCGGCACGAAGATGAACCGCCAGCATGCGATCCTGAGCAGCGCCGCCACCTCGCCCTCTGCCGCTGCTGGAGGCGCCGACGAGGAGCCGATGAGGAACAGATCCCTCACAGCGTGTCCGGCGAGGCGTCACGCGAGGATTTAGCACAACTAAGCTTGACCCGTTTGACAAAAAGGAAACCACAATTCTTAAACGCTTTGTTCTCTCTTTAGGACTGACTTTTAGCGGCCACAGACATAATGAGTCAGCTTTTCACTCTAGCTCCTATCTCTAAATGTAGAATCAAGAACACAGCACTTAAGAAAACATCAGTATTGACTACCAGTATTGACCACCAGTATTGACCACCAGTATTGACGATATGAGACACCGAAAAATTTGAGGACACAGACTTGACGGTGCCTCTGGATACAAATTGACCAAGTTTCTTTCTTCCCGGGCAACTTTTCAGAGAGAGAGAGAGAGAGAGAGAGAGAGAGAGAGAGAGAGAGAGATGTGTGTGTGTGTGTGTGTGTGTGTGTGTGTGTGTGTGTGTGTGTGTGTGTGTGTGTGTGTGTGTGAGGCTTCCCGCAACACAAACTTCGCCCATAGAACCATCGTGACTTCGCATTCATCTTGGCGCGTCTTCATGACATCGAAGTTGGAACACTCTTCGTCCTGCACATCTCGAGACATGACGCGAAAAAAAATCAGGTTATTTCAAAAGTTCACTCTGTCTTCTCTTCCTTTATTCGTGCGTCTCTCTCTCTCTCTCTCTCTCTCTCTCTCTCTCTCTCTCTCTCTCTCTCTCTCTCTCAGTGGATAGATAAATATATACGTAACTGAATAGATAAAAGTGCATTATTTAGTAAAAAACCTGGCGAATCAGCGATGACAGTAAGGTTTGCAAGGATAACTTCTCACAAATAATTGAAAACAAGTCTACGAGTACATGAGAGAGAGAGAGAGAGAGAGAGAGAGAGAGAGAGAGAGAGAGAGAGAGAGAGAGAGAGAGAGAGAGAGAGAGAAGAAAAAACAAACTCCACTCCTTTTCTTATTTCATCAATTAGTTATATATTCTTTTCACTTCTACCACAAATCTCACCTCGTCCTTGGGTGACAAGATACAGGTAACGAATGACAAGGGGGAGGCAAAGACAACCAAAAATAAAGCAAAGTAAAACACGCAAGCACACAGACGAGCCGAACCGAACCGAACCGAACCAAACCGAGGCGAGGCGAGGCGAGGCGAAGCAAGACTGAGTAGAGAAGTAATCGCAAATAATCCTGATCAAACACACTATTTTCCACTCGTCCTGCACCCTCAACCCCCTTCCCCTACCCCCCTTCACCCTTCCACCCCTCCCCTTAACCGTCCCCTCACCCCTCCCAGTAACTTATGCGTGATCCCTTTCCCTGATACAGCATAGACATCCCCCCCTACCCTTCCTCCTCTTCTCCCTCTCTCTCACCCCCTTCCCGTTTCCTCTCCCAAACAGCCATTAGGACGCTAACAAACTGCTTCGATTATGGACAAAGAACGAGAGGATTAGCGCGGGCCGAACTACAGACTCGCGTTATCTATTGGGTCATGATGGGGAGGTGTGAGTGAGTGGGGAGGAGGGAGACTGGGAGATGAGAGGGTGGGGAGGAAGTCAGGGTTTGTGCGTGTGTGTTTGTGTGTGTGTTACGTGCTCCGTGTTTAGTGCGTGTGCGTGTACAGCGAATGGGGAAAGGAGAATGGGAAGGGGAAGTGAGGAGGAGAAGTGGGGAGGGAAGTTACACCATTAGCCTTGTGATAGTGGTGGTGTGATGGTGTGTGTATGTGTGTGTGTTTGTGTTGCGTGCTCCGTGTTTAGTGCGTGTGCGTGTACCGCGAATGGGGAAAGGGGAATGGGGAGGGGAAGTGAGGAGCGGATGTGGGGAGGGAAGTTACACCATTAACCTTGTGACAATGTTGGTGAGCGTGTGTGAGTGGTGGTGAGCGTGTGTGAGTGTGCCCTGCGATGGTGCGTGTGATGTGTCTTGTAATGCCAGGCTGGGAGACGCTTTTCTTATCGCAGCCTTAGAATGTCTCACCACGCCCAATGCCTCCTTGTCTACATGAACACACTGGACTATTTACCTTATGGACATCCTGCATTAGTTCCAGATTGATGCTTATTTACCCACACGAGCTTGGCGGATGATATGTTAGTTCCGAGATGTTGTTGACGTAAGGCTGACTCTCCTATCACTGTCCCACCACGCCATAATGAAGGACGCTACACATGTGGTATCCAGTAGAAGTATTAACCCTTTCAATACGAAGACACATTTTCATCTTGATTTTGAGCACGATTAGAGGATTTTATTTGCATTAAGAAGGGTTTATAGAAGTCAAAAGATTAATGGCCAGAGTCTTTATTATTTCAATCCCCCACATAAGTTTCTGAGGCTGTATAAAATCGCCAAATAGTATCTAAATTGAACATGAAAAGGCGGCATGGTACTGAAGGGGTTAATAGTTCAGGTCGCAAGGTAGTTATGGATTGACGGAACCTTAGTTGTGATATATGAATTCTGAAATGGTCTTTAACTTTTTCAATACTGAGACGCATTTGTACCATGAGTTTGAATATGATTAAATGATTCTATTGACATTAAGAAGGGTGTGTGGAGGTCAGAAGATTAATGACCAGAGTCTTCATCATTTTAATCCTCCAAATGAGTTTCTGAAGCTGTATGAAGTCACCATATAGTCACCAAAATGAATTATGAAGTCTATGGAGGTCAGAAGATTAATGGCCAGAGTCTTCACCATTTTAATCTCCCACATAAGTTTCTGGAGCTGTATAAATTTACCAAATAGTGAGGAGAATGAATATAAAAACGTGTCAAGGTACTGAAGGGGTTAACACTTTCGTCTTTTGTTAACATTTACATCACTGTCGTAAATTGGTTGATCGACATGAAGGGGTAAAAAACATGACATTAATTTCGCATTTGCAACGTAAGAGAAATAAAGTGTTTGTAAGATTAGAAGAAAAATACATCTCTTGAAAAGTTTAGGATGATTAGTGGGAAAGATTGAACAACAGTGAAGCAGTGAAAGGGTTAGCTAAAACTATATCATGTTGCAGAGTAGTAATAACCTTTGTTGGAATAGCAAATAGCTACACTACATCACGCTGCTCGCTAATAACAGCCCTGGTGTGTATGCATCGGTGTCACTGAGCCAATGCTGCACAACACCGCCTTGAGGGATGCCTGCACCACGCGTCGCCTTGGCCACGTGCTCACACACACACACACACACACACACACACACACACACACACACACACACACACACACAGCAGGCGACCATGAATGTCAATAATAATAATAATAATAATAATGATAATAATAATAATAATAATAATAATAATAATAATAATAATAATAATAATAATGATAATGATAATAATAATAATAATAATAACACACACACACACACACACACACACACACACACACACACACACACACACACACACAACTGTGAAGCAATGACAGCAGGAGTGATGGAGTAGTGCGAGGAACTGTAGTGTCTGTAGTTCTATTTCTCAGCAATGAAGTCGTTTAGAACATGACATCGGTGACAGCAGGAGTGGTCGAGGAGTGCAAGCCTGTCAGAGCCTGCGGTGCTATTCCTGCTCTCTGGAGGCTTCAAGGACCACTTCAATGAGGCAACAAGTGTCATGGTGTCACTGCCTGCCTGCCTGTCACGGGGCTGAGGAACGTCACGTGAAGGAATGAAAGAAATTTAGCTTCCCCATGATCGGAGTGTCAGGAATAGAGTAGTGTACGAGTGGCAATGTGGCACGTGTACGCAGTGTTGCCAGACCAAAAGGCACCTGTCGTGATACATTAGCACACTGACACTTGAAGATACAATACCCTGACGTGTACACACACACACACACACACACACACACACACACACACACACACACACACACACACACACACACACACACAAAGAAAAGAAGTCACTAAATTTTTAAAAACCTCTGAATCTTATAATGTAAACTAGCACTCAATAACACATTAGAATACGATAGACTGACATGTAGTGAAGGAAAAGCACTATTTAGCACACTGACACATGATAACAGAACACCATGACGTACACATAAAAAAAGAAAAGAAAGAACACAAAATTTTTATACACTTCAGAAAGTTATAATGTAAACTGACACTCAGCAACACAACACGACAGACTGACATGTAGTGAAGGAAACGCACTATTTACAGGTGTCATCTTGCAACCTCATACTCGTTTCCACACCGTCTCTTTATCTAGCAATATTTCAAGAAGGAGGAAAGACAGCTGCTGGTTACCTCCCTTTTACCCACGAACTATACTGCACCATGAGGAGGGAGGGAGGGAGGGAGGAAGGGAGGAAGTGATGAAAGTGAGGAAGGGAGGGAAAGAGAGGGAATGATAACAGAGGGGGATAAAGGATAGAGATGGTAGGAAGGAGGGAGATGAAAGGAGGGACAGAGAGGAGAATGAAGGGATGGAAGGAGGGAAGGTTGGAGAGAGGGGTGAGGGAAAGATAAAAAGGGAGAGAAGGTACGAGGGAAGGATACCAGGAGGGAGGGAGGGAGGGAGGGAAGGAGGGAGAATGAGGGAGAGGGAAGGAAGGAAGGAGAGAGAGGGAGAGGGAAGGAAAAAAAGGAGAGAAGGAAAGGAAAGGATACCAGGAGGGAGAGAGGGACGGAAGGAAGGAGGGAGGGAAAGAAGGAGGGAGAGAGGGAGGGAAGGAGGGAGGAAGGGAAAGGAGGGAGAGAGGGAAGGAAGGAGGGAGGGAGGGAGAGTGGTCACGCTACTTACTGAGACTCATGAGGCAGGCGGCACCCACACCCAATCCTTCATAGGCCTAGACAAATTACCACCTTACAGCGCTGAGGATTATGGGTCACGCTGCCACCTTCACTCTTCCTCCTCCCACCACCTATTACCCCACCTGCCGCCCTCCCCCACCTTACCTGCCGCCCTCCCCCCCTTTTTACCTGCCGCCCCACGCCACCTGACCGGCTAATGCATGGGTCCTCCTCCCCTCCCCCTCTCACACCCACACCTTGTAAAGCACACCCACGTCATCCTTTATCCGCAATTTTCTCTTATTTTTTTCTATTTTTCATTTTCTTCTCTTTCTTTTTCCCTTTCTTTCCTGGATGACTGTGTTGGTTGAGCTTAATCTTCTCTTGCAAATGTTTTATCTTTCGTTTGTTTAAGCAAAAAAAAAAAAAAAGCTTATGAACATTACTGGATATACTGAAGTTGATGTATATGTTTGAAAAAAAATATATATATACGTATACATAGAGCGAGAGAGAGAGAGAGAGAGAGAGAGAGAGAGAGAGAGAGAGAGAGAGAGAGAGAGAGAGAATGTGAAAAAGGTCTCACTTACTCTAGAGCTCCTAAAAGCAACAACCTCCAGATTCTTTGTAAATGAATAAGAATGAGACGGACAATTGCCCAAGAGAGTTCGTCAAGGAAGGGAGAAGTTGTCAGGTGTCCCAGCGAGGCATTGGTGCTACAGTGAATCCCGTCATTTGTAGAGACAGTCATCGCTAAATCCATCTTATTATTTTTTTTAAGCCATGTTTTTTGAAGGATAGGAGGGAGATGAAGTAATCTTTTTCTCATCTCTCTCTCTCTCTCTCTCTCTCTCTCTCTCTCTCTCTCTCTCTCTCTCTCTCTCTCTCTCTCTCTGTTCCTGCCATGTAATTCTTCACAGTCATAGTTTTCAAAGAGTCAAGGGAAGCAAGTGGCATTCCTTCTCCTTCTAGCAAAGTACTTTACCATACTATGTGAGACTCACGCACCGAGGCAACCATTACAGCTATTACGGCCACTGAGACATAGAGAATAACACTTAGGATGGGCAATTCTTACCACCACTACCACCACCACCACCACCACCACCACTACTACTATAAAGAAGATGATGATGATGAAAAAGAAGAAGAAAAAGTAGAAGAAGAAGAAGAAGAAGAAGAAGATCCGGCGATGATGATGATGATGATGAAAAAATGGAGAAGAACAAGAAAAAGAGAAAAAGAAAAAAAGAACAAGAACAAGAAAAGAAGAACAAGAACAAAAACAAGAACCACAACCACCACTACCACCACCACTACCACAACCAACAATAACAACAATAACAGCATCACCACAACCACCACCACCACCACCACCACTAAGAACAACAAGAGTATCACCGTACAATCTATTTATCAAAAGCTTCGCGCATGGAGTCAAGACGGAAGGAGGACAAGACAAGCCGAGACAAAACAAGCCGAGACAAGACGAGACGAGACGAGACGAAACAGGAAGAGACACGCTCACGGTTCAATCTGATTATCCTTACGAGCACGAGAGAGAGAGAGAGAGAGAGAGAGAGAGAGAGAGAGAGAGAGAGAGAGAGAGAGAGAGAGAGAGAGCATTAACGGTTGTCTCAGTAAGGCTAGGAGTATTGAGAAGGTTGATGCTCTGCGCTGCTCTGAATGGAACTACCCAACGTGCTGGAAACTGCCTCCTACAAGTGACGATAAGGCAGATCCAGGCGTTGCATAGATGCTGTCTAGGCGCGCCGGGGTAGAGAGATGGGGCACCCAAGAGATGATTGATTAGATTGTGATTACAGGGATGAATGTTACGAGATGAGAAGGGAGGAGAAGGATCAGAAGGAGGAGGAGGAGGAGAAGGATCAGAAGGATCAGAAGGAGGAGGAGGAGGAGGAGGAGGAGGAGGAGGAGGAGGAGGCTAAGGAAGACGAGGATGACAGCGATGACGAAATTGCATGAGTAAGATTAGGAATGGATGAACGTCAGAATGGCAAATGAACGACAGAAAAAATATAACAGACGAAAATGAAGAAAAAAGAAGAAGGGAAACATGAGTTGATAAAACTAAGGACAGGCGATTGAAAGGAATAGTGGAATTCACACACACACACACACACACACACACACACACACACACACACACACACACACACACACACACACACACATTTTTTAAGCAAGAGGGAAACCAGCCAAGGGCAACAAAATATTAAAAAAAGGCCGACTTAAAATGCCAGTTCCCTTAAAGATTGGTAAAGAATTAGCCAATATTCAAGACAAATGTCTTCAAACGTCCCTCTTAAAAGAAGTCAAGTCATAGGAGGATAGAAATACAGAAGCAGGCAGGGAGTTCCAGAGTTTACCAGAGAAAAGTAAACACACACACACACACACACACACACACACACACACACACACACACACACACACACACACACACACACACACACACACACACACACACACACAAAGCAATGGTTGTCTTTTCCATACCCGATTTCGCCCCACCGCAGGACACATAGGTCGGACGGATATTGTTTCTCTCTCTCTCTCTCTCTCTCTCTCTCTCTCTCTCTCTCTCTCTCTCTCTCTCTCTGAAATTTCCATCTATACGGAATCTGCGTTATCGGATAGAGGCTAAATTGGAATGCTTTTCATCTCGACATTTAGGGGAGCGGCAGGTGAGCATTTTTATTTGTTTCATCTGTTTATTCATATCCATTGCCTTCCCCACCCCATCTCTCTCTCTCTCTCTCTCTCTCTCTCTCTCTCTCTCTCTCTCTCTCTCTCTCTCTCTCTCTCTCTCTCTCTCTCTCTCTCTCTCTCTCGTTTAGTCAGCTGCCACTAGTAAGATTGTTGGTGTTTTTTTTGTTGCTTTTGTTGTTTTTGTTGTATTTGCTTATATCGTGTTTATTTATTTCTCGTGCCAACATCTTCACGTTAGCTGAGCGTGACGAGCCGCACTACACACTCCTTCCCGCTGAGTGCCGTACGCGTGTTTCTCCTCAAGCAACACGGAAACACAACGAGGATGTTGGATTTTCATGCAAGGCAACTGGTCGTGCCCTTTTGTTCATTTCGTGTGTGTGTATATGTGTGTGTGTGTGTGTGTGTGTGTGTGTGTGTGTGTGTGTGTGTGTGTGTGTGTGTGTGTGTGTGTTTCTCGATTCCGTGTTTTCATTGTCACATAAATTCAAACACACTTAAAAAAAAAAAAAAAATTATCTTATCAATTTATTTATTCATTTATTGTGGCAAAGAATTCAGTAAAAGAATGAAATAGAATAAGACTCTGCTTTCATTCACTTATTAACGGTTTAAGTCCTTCAATACTGAGACACACTTTTACCTTGATTTTTGTGTATGATTAGACGGTTTGATCTGCATTAGGAAGGGTCTATGGAGGTCAGAAGATTAATGGCCAGAGTCTTCACTATTCTAATACCAACATTCCACCTTAGCACCTTCAGTACCATGACGCGTTTCCATATTCAATCTGCTTACTATATGGTGATTTTATACAGCTTCAGAAACTTACGTGTGGGACTGAAAGAGTGAAGACTGTGGCCATTAATCTTCTGACTTCAATATACCCTTCCTAACCTAACCTAACCTAAGCTAACCTAATCTCACCTCACCTCACCTATTATATAAATGAAATGGTCTAATCGTACACAAATCTGAAGGTAAATAATGTGTCCAGCATTGAAGGGGTTAAGTACAGTTGCTCTTCCTCTTCCCTTGAACCAATTAGTCGGTGTTAAATATACGAATGACAAGTGCACCGTTGTGAAGACAGAAAACGCACGACGAGTACTCACACGTTAGAACTCATCTTAATAAAATTTTTCCCCCTTTCCATTACATTTGACCATATTTCTATTACATCTTACTTTCAAAACGACAAATTTCACTACCTTCACGCACACTCACGCACGACGAACACCCACATTTTAGAACTCATTTTAACAACATTTTTTCCCCTTTCCATTACATTTCACCATATTCCATTACATCTCACTTTCAAGACGGCAAATTAACACACATTTCCATCACATTTATCATCCCTTCACTATCCTCAATGCGTAAAACTATAAAGAAATCATATCTATCTTATCTTTTACACAGAAACCCAACCCCACACGCAAGACCAGCCTTCCTTGGGCTTAGTAGCGGGAATAAAAAGGTTTCAAGTGTTTTTCTTCCTCCTATGAAATGACACAAACTGACACAAACATCCCGCCGAGTTGCCTGACGCGTGGCGGGGGGGCGAAGAGGACGAGGAGGGGCGAGGAAAGGGAGAGGGAGAGGGAAAGGGAGAGGGAGAGAAAGGGCGGGATATGGAATTGTAGCGAGATGGCTGCAGTGTGATCAACTAGACTACTAGAGAGAAAAAGAAAGGAAAAAAAGGCAAAGGAAGAGACATATTGGTCGATGTTGCGGGTTAGATAAGTGGTAAAAGAGAGAGAGAGAGAGAGAGAGAGAGAGAGAGAGAGAGAGAGAGAGAGAGAGAGAGAGAGAGAGAGAGAAGCACACACTGAACTCTGTCTCTCTCTCTCTCTCTCTCTCTCTCTCTCTCTCTCTCTCTCTCTCAAACATCCAGGAACACGAACTAAGAAGAAAATACAAAATAAGACGCATTGCAGGTTTCTCTTTTCTCTCTTATCTCCTTTTTCTTTCTCTCCTCCTATTCCTATTCCCTTCCTTGCCACTTACCTCTTACCTCACTACTTCTCTTACACTCTCCCTTCAAAATCATATTAATTTCTTTTCGTTTCTTTTCCTATTCTCTCTATCTTCTTTTCTTTCTTCTTTTTTTTCTTTTTTTCTTTCTTTTTTCATTTCCCATTCCCTTCCTTTACTTTTCGTTTCCTTTTCTATTCTCTCTCTCTTCTTTTCTCTCCTCTTTTTTCCCTTTCTTTTTCCTTTCTCTTTTCAATTACTATTCCCTTCCCTTACACACACACACACACACACACACACACACACACACACACACACAAGCACTCCCTTCACTTCCCCCTTCACTTACAAAGATGTTTATCCTTATTCGGAACCTCACTGCTTCCTAAATGTGCTTCGCTGTGGTGTTGTGACTCGAATAAAATAAAAATAGATGACCTTGAAGATTGCTGTGTGTGTGTGTGTGTGTGTGTGTGTGTGTGTGTGTGTGTGTGTGTGTGTGTGTGTCTAACCGAATGACAGAGGGCAGTAAAAACACACCAAGCAATCACAACAACAACAATCACGGTAACGCACCAGCAACAACAATGGTCCTGCCTGGTGATGCACGAGGCAGCCACCCACCCCCTGCATGACCTGCCTCCCGCCGCCACCACCATCACCACCACCACCACCACCCTGCTGACTCCTGACTCCTGATGCAGACCACGACGCCCGCTCTTTTTCTTTTCCTTTTTTTTTTTTTTCTTTCTTTTTAAAGTTGTGACCTGACATGTCTTGACTTTCTAGAATCGAGTGACAAAATCTCGTAAGAATATTCTACAAAAATAAGTGAGAATACGTTTGTTTTTTGATAGACTGACAGATTATTTTGATGGGTAACTTTCTCTCTCTCTCTCTCTCTCTCTCTCTCTCTCTCTCTCTCTCTCTCTCTCTCTCTCTCTCTCTCTCTCTCTCTCTCTCTCTCTCTCTCTCTCTCTCTCTCAGCCACATTTATCACACACTGACCAAAACTCGTCTTAATACACCTGAGCTGGTATGTTCGCCCATTTCTTTCCTCGCAAATCGGATTACGTTGAAGCGCCTGTCACACGAACCCGGTTTTCGAATGTCACGCCCCGTCACGCAACACGACCACGATGATGACACGAGCTCTCCTACAATATGTGGACGCGAATTCATTATTACCCTCAACTGTTTATTGCTCACAGAAATCGTGTGTTAGCTGCTTCGGTATTCGTGTTGCCGGGTCGTGGGGGCGGCTGCGTGTGTGTGTGGGGGAGTGCTGTCACCTTCAGACGGAATGCAAAGCGAGGTGGTGGCACGAGAAACTGATTGGTGACATTAGTTCGTATTGAGAAAAACGCTCTGCTCTTTCTCCACGACTATTTTCAGAGGCCACAGTGATGATTAGTCGGGTTCTCAAGAGTGCTTCGTCTGTTTATATTGTAGTAGTCTAAATGATCTGTCACTAGAAGCGTAAAAACCCTTGTCACTTCGATTACATGAACAGCTTTGAAGAAAGAGGAAGTCCGGGTAAAAGTGTTTCAGAATATGATCTTGAGTGTGCAGAGAGAGAGTTGACATGCCGCTCTAAGTGCAAGTAAGTGTAGGAAGACTGCTTCATCAAGTAGGAAGCCGGCTGTACATCTAACAATTCTTTCCCTCAGTATTGCTGCTGTTTATCTTTCCCAGTGTCCTTGCATGAGCTGCCTGACCTACAAGTGTACAGAAGACGACCTCAAATGGATCGAGTTTTACAGCTCTACTTGGCGAATCCTCTAACTTATCACCGTAATCCGCCGTGTGCGCCTCGTATGACTCGAATAGCAATAAATACCACACGCCCACCCGCGGCCTTGGCTGCCGTGCTGCCCCCCACTCAGCGGCCACCACTGCGGAGACGCTGCTCACCCGGACTAATCACTCACTGAACCAAGCACACTAACTTGATCCGGAGCGGAGAAAATACGACGACAAACAAGGAGAAGAAAAAAAAAACGATGATGTAAACGAAATAACATTCAGAAACACACACACACACACACACACACACACACACACACACACACACACACACACACACACACACACACACACACACACTTACCCCTCCTGCGTGCGGGTCGCTGTTGTCGCGGGCGTCGTTCAAGGGACGGATGGGAGGCCCTTCGTCGGCTGCCCTCGTAATAGCAGCGGCCAGTCGTGGAAGCTTTCCCGGCCTGCCCCACACCCCCCGAGGCCGCCTTGTGCTCCTCCGGGTGAAAGGTCTTCATGGTGACGCGAGAGGAAGTAGCGAGGGAAGCACCGATGTATGGTTCACTGTTCTCTGATTAAAGTCCTCGCATGCTTGGCTACTGGTTCTCTTAGTGCCTTAGTTGTGTTCTTTATATGACAACCACTTTAGTTCTGTGTATGACGGGGCTGTGTTGCCACGACTGCCGCTGATGTGGTGGGTGTGGTGATTATTGCTGTGTGTGTGTGTGTGTGTGTGTGTGTGTGTGTGTGTGTGTGTGTGTCAACTCTTCATTACCATGTTTATGTTTGGCTTCTGATACTCTTATATTTGCGGTGCACGTTGGTATGCGAACAAACACGAATGCAAGCACGCACACACACACACACACACACACACACACACACACACACACACACACACACACACACACACACACACACACACACACACACACACACACACACACACACACACACACACACACACACACACACACACACACACACACACACACACACATTTTTTGACTCCTCGCAAACTTATTCGACATCAAACTTGTATATACTTCCTCCTCATCACAACTTTTCCCTCCTTGACACACGTATCTTCTTCCTACCACCACCAGCACCACCACCACCACCACCACCTCTAATCACTGGTGCCAAAAAACATGCTTTCTATTTCTTTCCCTTTTGTATCTTTTCACCAACACCATCACCTGCTTTCATCCACCTCCTTTTTCCTCACAACTCTCTACGTATTTCTTTTCATCCCTTTTCCTGACTTTTTCCATTAATACTGGTCCAAATTTTCCTTCCATTTCTGCATTGTCCTCTTTTTCTTTTTTATTACATTCATTTTTTTCCTTCACCTTTACATCTGGTCTCAATTTTCTTCCTTGTCCTCTTTTTTTTATTACATTTATTTTTTTTCTTTCATCTCTACATCCAGTTTCAATTTTTCCTCCATTTCTTCCTTGTCTTCTTTCTGCCTTTATTTATCTACTTTTCTTTTTTTTTTTTTACATTCATTTCGCTTCTCCTCCTTATCTCCTTCCTTCTCTTTTACTCAATAGACTCGTGTTATGTAAAAATCAATGTCAATTTTACAATTTCTCTACATTTAAGTGTCTGAATAAATTAATGATAGGTTTTCTTTCTCTTTCTTATTCTGACCTACCTTTCTTCTTTAATCCTCCATGCCCTCTTCCGCGGTTACTTCTCTTTCTCCTTTCCTCTTTCTCTATCTGTTTCATTCTCTCTCCTCCTTCTTCATATTTTCTTCTGATCTCCTCCTCTTTCGCCGTTCTCTTTCTTCTACATGAGTTCCTTTCCCTCCTTCCTTCTTCTGTATTATTTTTTTCTTCTTCTACCTCTCTTCTCTTCTTTCCTTGCATCATCTTCCGTGTTTCCCCTACGTGTGTAACTTTATTTTCCCCTTGTTCTCTTCCCTCTCTCTCAGTCTTCCTGCGTTTAATTTCCTTCATTCATTTCTCTTCCCTTCCCTTTTTATTCCCTTCTTCCTCTTTATACCTCTGTTAGCTCCCTTCTTTCCTCTTCTTCTTCTTCTCTTGTACTCTTTCCAACTCTGCGTCACTCTCTTTCCTCCCTCTCCAAACTCCCTTTATGTCCACATCATCAAGGCCCAAAGCACTCTCTTGACCTTAGTCCATCCCTGCGTTGTTGCCTCAGCCAGTCAGTCTCCCTTCTCGCCGCCCTTTCGTCCCGTCACTGACTCTTCGCTATCCCCCCTGCCTCTCCTCTCACGCGTCACGTCCCGCCACCAGCCAACATCACTGCCTTCTAGTGTGCCGGAGGTCATTACACACTGATTATTGCGGGAGGCTGATAAATATGGGTTGGTAAGAGTAGCTAGGAGTTGTGGTGTAAAGTTTAATGTAACCTAATCTATTCTAACCTATTCTAACTTAAGTAATACAAGAATTGAATATTGTTAGAGGTTGTTGATTGTGGAATGGTTAGAGTAATGTAAGGATTAATTGTAATTGTTGTTGTTGTTGTTGTTGTTGTTGTTGTTGTTGTTGCTGTTGCTGCTGTTGCCACTACTACGACTACTACTACAACTACTACTGCTACTACAACTACTACTGTTACTACTACTATTACTGCTATTATCAATACTACTACTGCTGCTGTTATTACTACTATCACTACTACTACTACTACTACTACTACTACTACTACTACTACTACTACTACTACTACTACTACTACTACTACTACTACTACTACTACAAATATTACTAATACTATCAACAACAACAACAACAACAACAACAACAACACCAGCAACACCAACAAATATAAAGAAAAAAACAAATAAAACCTCACAAAAACATATCACCACCAATTTCTTTCCACACTACACACTAACCACCACCATCACCACCACCACCACCACCATCACCATCACCATCATCACCACTATCATCACCACAACTCTCACTCCTCACGTCACTGTACTTATCACTTCACTATTAGCCACGTTAGGTCCTTTTTCACCACCACACACCACCACGCACCATCACCATCACCACCACACCACCTCCTCCACCTCCTTCACCACCTGTACTTCGGTAGTGGTGGAGATAGTTGCGGTGGTGACTCTGGGTGGAGGAAGAGGAGTGGAAGAGGATGGGGAAGAGGAGGAGGAAGGAAGGAATGTGACCTTAAACTAGCTTCAAAAATTCACCATCTTTTGCTCAGTTACCTGATGTTGAAAATGTCATGTGTGTGTGTGTGTGTGTGTGTGTGTGTGTGTGTGTGTGTGTGTGTGTGTGTGTGTGTGTGTGTGTGTGTGTGTGTGTGTGAGAGAGAGAGAGAGAGAGAGAGAGAGAGAGAGAGAGAGAGAGAGAGAGAGAGAGAGAGAGAGAGAGAGAGAGAGAGAGAGAGAGAGAGAGAGAGAGAGAGAGAGAGAGAGAGAGAGAGAGAGAGAGAGAGAGAGAGAGAGAGAGAGAGAGAGAGAGAGAGAATAGATAAGCAAACAGACAGACAGACAGACAGATAGACAGGCAAACAGACAGACAGACAGGTAGACAGACAGACAGACAGACAGACAGATAGACAGATAGACAGACAGACAGATAGACAGGCACAGGTAGTTACTTTCTTGACCATGAATTTGCCAACAATCATACAAAAACAATAAAAATAACAATAAAAAGCGTAAAAAACAGATAAACTGAGAGAGAGAGAGAGAGAGAGAGAGAGAGAGAGAGAGAGAGAGAGAGAGAAATAGCTGCCCAACAAAATCGACATTGGGGTGACCAGAGGGACGCCAGACGACCTTGTACCCGGTTAGCAGACGCGGCACCTGCTTCTCCCACCTCCCCTCTCTCTCTCTCTCTCTCTCTCTCTCTCTCTCTCTCTCTCTCTCTCTCTCTGAATCCGTTCCTATTTACTTCTCCATTCTCCTCGCACCTTTCCTTCTTATTACTCATTTAATTCTCCCTCTCTTTATCCTTCACTAGACCATTCTGTTCTTTTATCACCATTTCACAGCCTCGCATCCCTCCCCGTGGCTCAAACCTGCATCGAATCCCTCCCAACACCTCCCTCTTTCTATGCATTTCCTATCATTCAAGTGCCTCTAGTCACGCGAGATCAAACAGGAAGTACTAACATTATAGGAGAGGGTATTCCACAAAGACAAAAGTGGCAATCAGCGAGATGAGAAACACTGGTAAGGGAGTTAGTTGGGAAGGTGATTGGATGTGTACTGTGAAGGTGAGGTGCTGGGGAACGCAGGTGAGGTGTGTGAGAGAGGTAGATGTAATGGTTAGCTGAGATGTGTGTGTGTGTGTGTGTGTGTGTGTGTTTTATTGTATTTGAATTGGTCAGTCTTCCTACTTGTAATGATAATAATGTGGATGGTGACCTGGATTTCATGGTGTATTTTTATATTTTTAGTATTAATTCAGTGTGTTTCTTTTACTTATGATAAGGGTAAGTTTTGTAATCAATAACCATAGGGATGTGATTTTGAGGACCATTTATTTTTTTTCAACTCCTTCAGTACTGTGACGCATGTTTTTTTTTTACCTTGAGTTTTGGGTATGATTAGACTACTATATTTACATTAGGAAGGGTCTATGGAGGACAGAAAGCTTAATGACCACAGTCTTCACTATTTTAATCCCCACATAAGTTTCTGAAGCTGTATAAAATCACCAAATAGTAAGCACAACAAATATAGAAACGTGTCATGGTACTGAAGGAGTTGAATATTAATTTGTGATCAATAAACTTTCTATCTAGGTTGATATGTTGATGCGTGGATGGATGGATAGATAGATGGATAGATAGATAGATGGATAGATAGATAGATAGATAGATAGACAGGTGGAGGGATGGGTAGATGCGTGGGATGGTGGATAGATGGGTAGATAGAAAGAAGAACGCACGTAATGCATACATATATATACGTAAACACTTTGACGGATAGATAAATAGAAATAGATTGATAGATAGAGACAATGAAAGGTAGATAGGTAAATAGAATACACAGATAGATAGATAAATATAGATGAGTTGATTGATTGATTTAAGGCGTCGAAAATTGTTGCCTATTACATTACCAAACACACACACACACACACACACACACACACACACACACACACACACACACACACACACGAATTAAAACACAATAAAAAAACATAACAGCACACACACACACACACACACACACACACACACACACACACACACACACACACACACACACAAGAATAACAGCAGTACGAGCAGAAACACGGAGGCCACCACAAACCCAGAAAAAGAAAGGAGCCTTGTGTCAATGTTACGTCATCAGGTAGTGTTCTATAAATCGATATACCCGAGACTAACTGAGAAGCGACAATCAACCTAGCAAGGCCACCAACCCTCTCTCTCCCTCCACCCCACCACCGGCAGATCGCTCTATCAACACTACTGAAGCGAAGGAAAGTGTGTAGTTAGAGGAGGTGGGAGAGAGGTAAAGTGCTGTTTGAGAGAGTAAAGGAATGTTGGGATACGTAATAAGTGCGTGGAGGAAAAGAATGGAGAAGGAGGGTGAGTGTTCGAGAGTAGGTTTGGAATGAGAAATAAGGAGAAAGGGAAGAAAAGGGAGTTAGTGAGAGAGGGGTGAGAGAAATAAGGAAGGATGAAAAGATGGAACTAAGATTGGTGTTTGAAGTGATGTGGGATTGAAGTAAAGAGGAAAAGAATGTGGGAGAGAGAGAGAGAGAGAGAGAGAGAGAGAGAGAGAGAGAGAGAGAGAGAGAGAGAGAGAGAGAGAGAGAGAGAGAGAGAGAGAGAGAGAGAGAGAGAGAGAGAGAGAGAGAGAGAGAGAGAGAGAGAGAGAGAGAGAGAGAGAGAGAGAGAGAGAGAGAGAGAGAGAGAGAGAATTAAAGAAAAAGAGAAAGGGGAGCAAGGAAACTGATCTGGAGGGGGAAACAATCAAGAATCGAAAGAAATCAACGAAAAAAACAACAAAGAGTGAAGTAATTTCCTACACACACACACACACACACACACACACACACACACACACACACACACACACACACACACACACACACACACACACTGCCTAACACTCTTCCTATTAGCAGGCAAAACAAACAAATAAACAAAACAGATGATAAAAAAACACAACAGATTTATCAGAAAGGAGGAGAAAAAAAAGCGAACAACAAACACAAGAAAATTAAAAGTAAATACGTAAATAAAGAAAGAAAAAAAGTTATTATACAGAATACATCAAAATATAATCAAGAAAGCGAGAGAGAGAGAGAGAGAGAGAGAGAGAGAGAGAGAGAGAGAGAGAGAGAGAGAGAGAGAGAGAGAGAGAGAGAGAGAGAGAGAGAGAGTACATTCCAATGATAAAGATTAATGTCATTCTTTCTTAGCCTCTCCTCCTCCTCCTCCTCCTCCTTCTTCCTGTCTTCACCTACTCCTCCTTCTTTTCTTGTATTCCTTTTTCTCGTTCTTCTTCTTTTCTTCTTCTTTTCTTCTTCGTCCTTCACATTTTCCTTTTACTTTCTTTCAGCTCCTCCTCCACCTCCTCCTTTTATTTTCTTCTTTATCGCTTACTTCTCTCACCAGTATTCTTTTCCTCTGTCTTTTTTTTATTTCCTTCCTTCATTCTTCCTTTTTCTTCCTCTTTCTGTTTTCTTCTTCATTATCTTCCTTCTTTCACCACTCCTTTTTCCTTCCTTCTTCATCATCTTTCTTCCTTCACCTTAAACCACGCTCCCTTTTCTTCCTTCTACTCCTCCTCTTCCTTCTCCATCTTCTCTCTTTTCCTACATCTTTCTTCCTTAACCATTTTTCTTCCTCATCCTTTCTTCACCTTCATCTTTACATTTCTTCACCAGTCCTTTTATTCCTCCTCCTCCTCTCGTCAGCTCAGGGTCAGAGGCAATCGCTTCCCAACACTAATACCTTCACCACACCACAAGACACGACTCCCGCTGTGCACCTGTCAATCCAAGCCAGGTGAGCGCCACGTGTCCCTTGCAGGTGGTGCTGGTGGTAGTGGTGGTAGTGGTGACAGACTGGCAATCTCTGTTCTATCTATAATTACTCCTGGTTGTTAGGTGGATGATGTAAGAGGTGGTAGCGGGGTAGAGGGATGATTTGAGGATTAGCAACACGAGAAACTGGGCGGAATTCTGAAACACTCCGCTCTCTCACCATGACTATTTTTCAAAGGCCACATAGATGACAAGCTGGACTTCTGATGGTGTTTCTCCTGTGAAGTGTGTAGTAATCTTGTTCGTTTGTCATTAGAAACATAAAACCGGCATTAAAAACTTGTCATTTAAACAGGAGCCTCTTGAAACAGTGGAGGTCCAGCGCTGAACTGTTTCAAAGGCCACAGAGATGACAAGCTGGACTTCTGATGGTGTTTCTCCTGTGAAATGTGTAGTAACCTTGTTCGTTTGTCATTAGGAGCATAAAAAACGCTCTTGAAAACTTGTGTCATTAAAACAGGAGCCTTTTGCAACAGTGGAGGTGCAGCGCTGAACTATTTCAAAGGCCACAGAGATGACAAGCTAGGTTTCTGATGGTGTTTCTCCTGTGAAGTGTGTAATAGTCTTGTTCGTTTGTCATTAGAAGCATAAAAACGCCATTGAAACTTGTGTCATTTAAACAGGAGCATTTTGCAACAGTGGAGGTGCAAAGATGAACTGTTTCTGAATATGGTCCTAAGTGTCTTGGAGGTGTGTGGTGTTGGGTTGGGGTTGGTTAAGTCAAGTTAGGTTAGGATAAAATAAGGCTGTGTGGGCTATAAGAAATGCTAGGTTTGGTTAGAGCATGTTGTCATTAGTGAATTCGAGTTTTATTGATTTTCACGCATACTGTATCGTGGGAAGAGGAATCTTGCGTTTAAAATTGTTGAAATGAAGGAAAGTTTAATTATTGCCTGTATAAGAGAGTGAACGAAATAAGAATATGTTGTAGTTAGGACTGATGACAAAGTTAAGTTTCAGTCAGGTTAGGTTAGATAAGGTTAGACAAAGTAAGGCTGGATACGAATAGTGGAGTTTAGTCACGCTAGGTTATGTTAGGTCAGGTAACAGCAGAAGAGAAAAAGGGGCTGAAATAAGAAAAAATAAAACGGAGGACGTAAAAAATGAGGAACAAATCATGAGTAGATAAAAATGGAAGAAAAGAAGAGGATAATGATGACGATAATGAAGAGGAGGAGGAGGAGGAGGAGGAGGAGGAGGAGGAGGAGGAGGAGGAGGAGGAGGAGGAGGAGGAGGAGGAGGAGGAGGAGGAGGAGTAGGAGGAGGAGGAAGAGGAGGAGAGAGGAGGAGGAGAGAGAGAGAGAGAGAGAGAGAGAGAGAGAGAGAGAGAGAGAGAGAGAGAGAGAGAGAGAGAGAGAGAGAGAGAGAGAGAGAGAGAGAGAGAGAGAGAGAGAGAGAGAGAGAGAGAGAGAGAGAGAGAGAGAGAGAGAGAGAGAGAGAGAGGAGGCGGAATGACATTAATCTAGCTAATCTCAGCACACCCCAAACATAGCTAGCAAGGTCACCAAAATCACCTTGCGCAGTCATCCCTCATAGCACCTAATGTCTGTGTAGGCTCTAAACACAACTGCGGCTATCATTACTACTACCTATTATCACTAAATGCTACCCATGTTACTGCTGGAGGCGTAATGGAGGGCAGGGACAGTGGGGGGGGGGTGGACAGAGGGTGGCAAAGTGCAGTAGGTCATGCAACACTCAGCCACAGAAGATCCAATATTTGTCCTGGTGTGTGTTGTGGAGTGACGCCCATCATGACACGCTCGAGGGACAAAACACAGGGAGGACAGTACGTGGCTTGAAGGAAAGACGAATGACAGCGGGAAGGAAAGAGGAAGGGTGACAAAAACACCACGTATATGAAGGAAAACAAAGGAAAGCGACGATAAGGAAGGCAGTAGATAGAAAGGTACTGGAACGTGGCTTGAGGGTCGGAAGAAGGAAGGATGACAACAAACAACGTATATGAAGAAAAAACAAAAGGAAAGGGACAATAAGAAGGAAGGAAAGAAAAAGAGGTACTGGAACGTGGTTAGAAGGAAAGGAAAGGGCAATAGGAAGGTAGGATGGGTGAGGGTGAGGGTGAAGGAAGTAGGGAAGAGGGTTAGTAAAGGTAGGTTAGTAGTACGTACAGGAAGGAAGTAGGAAAGTAGGACGAAAGGTAAAGGTGAGAGAGAGAGGAAGGTTAGTAGAGAAAGACGGAGAGAAAGGAAGTAAGGAAGGAAGTGAAGGAAGAAGGAGTGTGCAATGAAGTAAAATAGAAAGAGAGAGAGAGAGAGAGAGAGAGAGAGAGAGAGAGAGAGAGAGAGAGAGAGAGAGAGAGAGAGAGAGAGAGAGAGAGAGAGAGAGAGAGAGAGAGAGAGAGAGAGAGAGAGAGAGAGAGACTAAATTATATAGTAAGGAACGGTGCAAGTGAAGAAGTGAAGAAAGAAGACAAGAAAAGATAAGAAAAGAAGAGATAACAAAAAAACAATAAAAATGGAGACAAGTCGAGAAAAAGTAAAAAGTAATTGAAGAAAAGAAATTGATGAAGAAAAGTAGGAAAGACATAAATTTGGAGAGAAAAAGTAGGAAATTGAAGAAAAAACAGGGAGTGAGGAGAAAAAGAAGTCAAGAAAGGAAACACGAAGAAAGGGAAGGAAAGGGAGACAGAAAGGAAGGAAGAGAGAGAATATTAACCCCTTCATTACTTGAACACATTTTTACCTTGAGATTTGTGTACGATTTAGACCATTTTATCGACATTAGGAAGGGTCTATGGTGGTCAGAAGATTAATGGCCACAGTCTTCACTATTTTAATCCCAAACATAAATTTCCGAAGCTGTATAAAATCACCAAATTATTAAGCAGAATGAATATGGCAACGTGTCATGGTGCTCAAAGGGTTAAGGTAGACTATTAGACACACAGATGACAACTCAGGTAAGTAAACAGGTATACAGATAAACAAATCTTTCCTTCCCTCAATCGTGACCTTTATTTTTATGTAAGAGGAGAAAACCTAGCCAAGGGTAACAAAAAAAAAAAACCCATTTAGCTACCAGTCCTCTAGCCAATACATCTCCCTTTCTCACTAAAATCCTTGTCTTTCCTTTCCCTCCCGAACATTTTTCCCCTTCAAGTCTTCCTCTATTCCACCCTCCACCCACCACTCTCCTCCAACACCTGATCTTTCTATTCCATTCCCACATTTCCTCCTCCGCAGTTTTTCTTTCCTCCTTGTTTCTCTAATCTTTCCATGTTATCTTACTCCTTGCCTTCTCTATTCACCTTCTTCTAGTACTCTGCTTCATTCCCCACCCAGTACTGTCGTCCAAGTTTTCTCATACGGCTGTAGGTGACGGAGGAGGCGACACGAGGGAAACAGCATTAAAGTCATGGTGTTCTGGTGTCTGCGTGTTTCATCCCTCACGCCTCTGTTTCGAATTTCATTGAGTCCCCCCTTTCAGTGCCTGGCTTTCTACGATTTTCTCTCTCTCTCTCTCTCTCTCTCTCTCTCTCTCTCTCTCTCTCTCTCTCTCTCTCTCTCTCTCTCACACACACACAAAAGTAATAAATAAAAATCCTTGTGCAATGCATGTCAACATTTGCACACTCACATTTTCATTCTCTGTTTGACTAGCAGGCTTCAATCCAATCAATGTTTGCAATTTCTGCTCAACTATTTTCCTAGAGTACGAATTTGAGAGCCAAGTGGCTAAGGTGGCCGCGAAAACCACAGGAAAGGCATATTTTTACTTGAATTTTAGGATATTCCCATTTAAGTTTCAGTATATTCAACTCACAACCTTCTAATGACAACTGAACGACCAGAATACTTCACTGGAGATGCTCTAAGTTTGATTCAATTAAGCTTCCCACTGTGGTTTCATCTTTCTCATTAACACTTACAACTTTCTTTCACGCACCGTACCCTATACTTCTCCCTCTCCTCTCTCTCTCTCTCTCTCTCTCTCTCTCTCTCTCTCTCTCTCTCTCTCACTCCTTCAGCATCTCCCTCTTGACCTTTCCCTTCACCAATCGATGCTCCTCTTCGCCTGCGTGAGGGCCAACCCTGCAGAGTTGCTGGTGCTAAAGGTCAACACATTACTAATTCTGGAGACGAGAGGGCAGGAAGGGGGAGGGACGAGTGGCAAGGGCGGGCAGGAAGAGAGGGGGTGAGACAAGGATGGCCGGGGAAGGCAGAGTGACAGAAGAATGCGACACAGCGAGAGATAAAGGTAGGTAGGTCAGCACGGTGGTGGTGGTGGAGGTGGTGGTGGTGGTGGATGAGAGGGTTACACGGAAGGGAAAGCATGGCAGGAGGACGAGAGGCTAGAGGAGGAAGAGGAGGAAAAGGAAGAGGAGGAAGAGGATAAGAACTACAGAAAAGGTGGAAATTAGCACGTGTTGTTGGTGGTGGTGGTTGTGGTGGTGCTTTTAGATTATAAAGATGATGATGATGATGATGATGATAATGATGATGATGATAATGATGATGATGATGATGATGATGGTGATGATGATGATGATGATGATGATGATGATGATGATGATGATGATGATGACTGACAAGCTTTTGATATTTGTTTGGCAAATAAAAATATCTGTCGAATTTCTGAACCCTCATTGATGGTTCCTGCGGCACCAGCTCGTGTATGTGTAGCCCCTTAGAGATGAGTGATGGGGCCAGGTAGTTGTGTTCTCATGTAGCTATTGGCGTGGCCTCGTGGGTGTGGTAATCAACGTGAAGGTTTTCATTAAGCAATACTCATATTTGTAATATTTTCGACAACTTCGCATCACACAGAACCTTGACAATGTACCCTGAGAATCCTTGAGTGTGTGTGTGTTTCACTGTTTGATCTGCTGCAGTCTCTGACAAGACAGCCAGACGTTACCCTACGGAACGAGCTCAGAGCTTATTATTTCCGATCTTCGGATAGGCCTGAGTCCAGGCACACACCACATACCGGGACAACAAGGTCACAACTCCTCGATTTACATCCCGTACCTACTCACTGCTAGGTGAACAGGGGCTACACGTGAAAGGAGACACCCAAATATCTCCACCCGGCCGGAGAATCGAACCCCGGTCCTCTGGCTTGTGTGTGTGTGTGTGTGTGTGTGTGTGTGTGTGTGTGTGTGTGTGTGTGTGTGTGTGTGTGTGTGTGTGTGTGTGTGTCAGTGCCTCATTTGGAAACACCCACATTTAGACATTCCTGCTCCTAAGTGTGCCTCACTCAGCATATTTCACATACCATTCTTAAAAGACTCACGGAAAACATCACTGCGAGCTTGACTCCCTCTCACTAAGGACACAACATCACCATTGAGCAATGAGGGGAAGGGAACTTGTCGTGCCCCACCGCGGATTCAACTTACTGGATTGCCAAGCGAGGAATCCTAAAGCCTGGGCTAGAAGATGGACTAATATTGTATACGAGTGGACTCAGTGTTCCTCCTTCCTTGTCGCGCTAGTCAATAAAGCAGTGGTGAGATGTCAAGTAAATTTTCATTCCACTGCGTTTATGTTTCCCGTCAGTCTGATTTGCTGACATTAAACTTATTATTTTTCCATTCCATACCTTTCTTTTTCTCCTTCGTCTAGCCCCTTCAATACTGCGACGCATTTTTACCTTGATTTTTTTGGGTACTATTAGACGGTTTTATTTGCATTAGGAAGGCTCTATGGAGGTCAGAAGATTAATGGGCAGAGTTTTCACTATTCTAATCCCAACATATATTTCTGAAGCTGTACAAAATCGCCAAAATAGTAACCAGAAGAGAACTGAAAACGCGTCCTGGTACTGAAAAGACTAACAACAAAACATGAAGGGAACTGACAGAATACCAGTACACCACAGGACGCCAGGAAGAGGAAATAAGGTAAACAGAGAGCGGCGGGTCACTCAACTACAGACTAATTCAACTACTGCGGGACACCTACGAGGGAGGCATCATTTCGAGGCTAAACATCACCACTGGTCCTGAATCTCCCTGTTAAAATATTCCTCCTCAAAAAAAAAAAAAAAGGAAAAAAAAAGGAAGAGAAAATAAGAACAACCTCCTAACTAGCTCTTGACAAAATGTAAATAACCCAATACTTTCTCTCTCCTTCCCTTTATGTATCTTTCTTAACGCAACGCTCATCCCTTTCCCTGCTGCGTCTTGTACCAGTAATAGGAGGGCAGACCAATTGTTTCCTTTCCTCCTCCGTCGCCTAATGTGCATGTATGGCGGTGAAAAAGATACTAAACTGTACGCAGGGGAGCGGCGAGTTATGTTCAGAGCTAGAGGGGGAGGAACGATCGAGGAACACAATGGGAAGCGTGTGGCGGACTGGCTGGCTATCTGGCTAGTGGGTGGATGGGGGAAAAATGTTAAAATATCCAATGAGAGGGGAGACGAGGAAAGGAGGAGTGGAAGGAGACAGGAGGAGAGAGGGAGAGAGAGAGAGAGAGAGAGAAGGGTGCGGAAAGGGACTACTAATAGATGAGAGAGAGAGAGAGAGAGAGAGAGAGAGAGAGGAGAGAGAGAGAGAGAGAGAGAGAGAGAGAGAGAGAGAGAGAGAGAGAGAGAGAGAGAGAGAGAGAGAGAGAGAGAGAGAGAGAGAGAGAGAGAGAGAGAGAGAGAGAGAGAGAGAGAGAGAGAGAGAGAGAGAGAGAGAGAGAGAGAGAGAGAGAGAGAGAGAGAGAGAGAGAGAGAGAGAGAGAGAGAGAGAGAGAGAGAGAGAGAGAGAGAGAGAGAGAGAGAGAGAGAGAGAGAGAGAGAGAGAGAGAGAGAGAGAGAGAGAGAGAGAGAGAGAGAGAGAGAGAGAGAGAGAGAGAGAGAGAGAGAGAGAGAGAGAGAGAGAGAGAGAGAGAGAGAGAGAGAGAGAGAGAGAGAGAGGAAAGATAATTGTATCGTGTGTGTGTGTGTGTGTGTGTGTGTGTGTGTGTGTGTGTGTGTGTGTGTGTGTGTGTGTGTGTGTGTGTGTGTGTGTGTGTGCGTGTGTGTGTGTGTGGAGTAAAGTTGCATCCCCTACATGTTGCACAGGTGACCACAGAGGCTGACACCATCACACCACCATACCACGAGACACCACGACACCACGACGACGACACAGATGGAAGCTGCACGTGGATTTCCTTGCATTATTCAAACTGACCGGAGAACCTTCTTTAAGATAATTGTGTTAGGAGGAGGAGGAGGAGGAAGAGGGGGAGAAGGAAAAGGGAGAAAAAAACAACGAGGTGGAGAAGGAGTACGATGGAGTTAGTACGACAATAATAAGTGAAAAATAGAGTAATGATTTCTTAACTTAACACCTGCAGACAGCAAACATATAACTCTACATAGAAAATACACATCAACAATAATCCCTCAACACAAAACCATCACCACTAATCTTCAATTTCATCACATTCTCTTATTTACAACTCTTCCGAGCTTCCTTTTTCCTTTCCTTTTTTTTCTCTTACGTCTTCTCTCCACGTTTCGACCCCACCAGGCAGCCGCAACCACACAAGGAGCAGTCACAGGAGCCCCTAGAGAGTTAGAACACAGGCCCTTCCACGACACAGCCTTTCTCTCGCGTCTACCGTCTGTGTCCGGGCCTCCTCCAGCCTCCTGCCTCCTTGCCTCCTTCCCACACGTCCCTTCAACCACCACTTCACACTAACCCCAAATTCACACTTCTCGATCTGGCCTTACTGGGATGAGAGAGAGAGAGAGAGAGAGAGAGAGAGAGAGAGAGAGAGAGCTCCACCTCGACTACTGCCTCGCCATCTACGCCTCCCGCTCAACACAACAACCAGGCAGCAGCAAGAAACTCCACTAATAATTCAGGTGGAAGGAAGAGACAAGCGAAAAAGAGCCACACGGGTAGAGGAGCGAGAATGACCCCACCTGCTGCTCAAAATGCCCCCCTACCTAGGCCTCGCCACCCCCCTCCTCCCCGGGGCCGAAGAGGCTGTGAGTACTGCCTGCGCCCAGGACACTCGAGGGAAGAATGCTTCTCACGGATAGCAGACGCCAGACAGGAAGCCATCCTGAGAAGGGTCTTGGCTGAAGGGAGGAGAAACGGGTACGCCCCACACCCCCAACCCCAGCGCCCTTTCGTGGTGACTCCGGATGGCAACACAGGCAATGGGAGGAGCAGCCGAGGTCCCAGCGGGGATGGACCTCGGCCCCTTGGGAGAGCGAATACTAACAGCACTCCTCGCCATAACAGCAACCCGCCAGCACCAAGAAACGTCGGCCACTCCCCTCTCCTCACGGTTGTCTCTGCCAACGTGAGAGGGCTTCAGCAACATTGCTGATCTCTCCCACAACTTTGTACTACGACAAAAGCCGATATTGTGGCGGTGAGCGAAACGTGGATGAGTGACACTGTGGAGCCGTCATTTGGCAAAATAAAAGGCTACACGAAGTGGGTGAGGAAGGATCGTATCGGCAGGGCAGGTGGAGGTGTGGCTGTTTGCTTTAAAAATGGCCTCCAGACCCAGGAACTGTCAGTAGACCTTCCTCAGCAAATGGAAGCACTTTTCTTCCGAATAGTGCTGACTGACAACAGTGGCTTGCTGCTCTGTGTACTATATCGCCCCCCCAGGCAAGGCCGATTCTCGCTTGACTTCCTGGCGGAGGAGATGGACAACTTGCTCCAACGCCACGGCTGCAAGAACGTCCTCATCGTGGGAGATCTAAATTTCCATCTCGAGCAGCAAGCTTACAACAACTTAGTGACAGTGTCCGGCCTCACCAACCACGTCACATTTCAGACCCACGAAAGAGGAGGCCTGCTCGACCCAGTATTATCAGACCTCCCGGAAGAAAGAATATTGTGTCAGCAGCTGGATAAAGTGGGTAGTTCGGACCACCACGCCGTACTGACGAAGATCCAGCTACATGTGGCGAGGGAAAAAGCTGCACCTCGAACCATCTGGCTATGGGAGCAAGCTAGCTGGCGTGACATGAGGGGCGCACTGACAGCCACAGACTGGCAGACGGTGCTCACGGGAGACGCGGAGGAGATGACTAACGCTCTCACCTCAATCCTGGCCACACTACAGGACCGCCACGTCCCTCACCGCACATACCTCGCCAAGGCCACAAACCCCCAATGGTTTGGCTTCCGCTGTCAGATAGCTGCCGAAGCCAAGTATGCAGCATGGAGGAGATACAAGCAGCGCCCGTCACAACACAACCTCACCATGCACCGAGCTGCTTGTAAGAGAATGACTGACACCTCCAAGTGGGCGAGGAAACACTGGGAGCAAGACCTCAGGAGAAAGCTCACAGGCCCAGGAGTTGGAGATAAGACGTGGTGGACACTGGTCAAGGAGAGGCAGGGTGTGATGCGGCAGGAGAGCGTGCCCCTCACCAGGCAGGACGGAACCACTGCCTCAAGCAGTGATGACAAGGCTGCACTCCTGGCAAAATTATTTGCAGAAAAAATGCAGGTTGAGTGCCCCACACGCCCCCCTCCAGTGCTACCCCGGGAGACAGCGCACACCATCACCTCAATACCCATCACCACGGAGCTGGTGGAAAAGCACTCGGGCAACTGGACGCAGGGAAAGCCACGGGCCCAGACGGAATCAGCCCCGGGTGCTGAAACAATGTGCCAGGAACTGTCAGTGCCTCTTGCTGCTATTTTTCTGCCTGCCTGGCAGAAAAAAAGTGGCCAGCATCCTGGAAGGAGGCATACGTGGTCCCTGTGCATAAAAAAGGGTCCAAGTCTGACCCAAGGCACTACCGACCCATCTCCCTGCTGTCTGTGATGGGTAAGGTGTTCGAAAAACTGGTGGCAGCCGTCATATGGCAGCACCTGGATGAACACCAGCTTCTCTCACCCCACCAGTTCGGGTTTCGGCCAGGTCGATCTACTTCCGATCTCCTTCTCCTACTCTCCCAGGAATGGCAGGACACCCTTGACGAAGGCCTGGACACGCTCGTAGTGGCCCTTGATATCGCGGGGGGCTTATGACCGAGTGTGGCATGCGGGTCTTCTGACTAAGCTCCAAGCCAAGGGCATCGACGGCGGTCTCCTGAAGCTACTCGAGGATTACCTCCAAGGAAGGACACTTCGAACCGTCGTCAATGGGCGGACCTCATCACCCACCAATATAGGAGCGTCAGTTCCACAGGGCTCAGTGCTTGGCCCAGTCCTGTGGAATGTGTATATAGACGATCTCCTGCGCCAGCTTCCTGCAGTCAAGGCTTACGCCGACGACTGCACAATCTCCCTCTCCTACTGCCGCCAGGACAGCCAGCGCGCCGTGGCCAACATCAACCGCCAGCTGAAGGCAGCAGAAGAGTGGGGGGAAGGTGTGGCAAGTCACCTTCGCGCCGGACAAGACACACGCCATGGTCATCTCACGATCCCCTGCCGCCTCTCAGGCCGTGGAAGGACAACTACAGTTTGAGGGCGAGCAGCTGCCTCTCCAGGAACACATCAAGATCCTGGGAGTCACCATGGATCGTGAGCTGCGCTACGACACCCACATCACGTCTGTAGCCCGCCAGACCTCTCAGCGTGTGTCAGCCCTGCGCAGGATGGCTGGCAGTCTGCACTCGCGAGGCATCCTCACTCTCTACAGGGCACAAATCCGTCCCTGTATGGAGTACGGTGCCTTGACATGGATGTCCAGCGCCCATACCCACACCAGCCGGCTCGACGCGATACAGAGGCGCGCTCTTCGTCTATTGGGGGAAGACGAGGAGAGCGTGGCAAGTATCACGTCACTGGAGCACTGGAGGGACGTGGCAACCTTGACGGTGTGCCACAAAGCTCAAGTGCTACATACACCTCACCTCTCCCGCCTCAGCCTGCCGCCACACCCACCCGGGAGAAATACGAGGCAAGCAGCGGATGGGGACCAGCAGGTACTGGTGCCTCTCTCCGCTCCTCACAACACCAGCGAACATTCAGAGCCAGGGCAGCGCGCCTGTGGAATCAGTTCACGGTGGCCACGCCTGCTGAGGTAGCGGGACTATCAACTCAGCAGACAAAAGTGGCCGCCAATGTCTGGAGAAGCGCTCTCCCTGCCCGGCTAGTGCTGTGAAGTGTAGTGCAGTGAGTGAGGTGTCAAACCAATATACTAACGAGAAAAAGACGTTTAGAATAGTTCCTTGCCAACACAAGGAGCTTTATGTCTAAATCTCCTTATATACCTGATTTATTGTAAAATGTATAAGTATAAGATAATGTTTAAATAAAAAAAAAAAAAAAGAGAGAGAGAGAGAGAGAGAGAGAGAGAGAGAGAGAGAGAGAGAGAGAGAGAGAGAGAGAGAGAGAGAGACAGCCGCACGCCACATAAAGGTTCCAATATAATGAGAAGAGAGAGAGAGAGAGAGAGAGAGAGAGAGAGAGAGAGAGAGAGAGAGAGAGAGAGAGAGAGAGAGAGAGAGAGAGAGAGAGAGAGAGAGAGAGAGAGAGAGAGAAAGTGTTTTGTATTATTTTCTCCAAAATTAGTTTTTAAGTTCGGTTGCCTTGTCTTCTTTCTCTTTCTTTCTTTCTCTCTCTCTCTCTCTCTCTCTCTCTCTCTCTCTCTCTCTCTCTCTCTCTCTCTCTCTCTCTCTCTCTCTCTCTCTCTCTCTCTCTCTCTCTCTCCTTCATTATCAAGTATTTAAGTTAGATGATATATATTTTTCCATTCTGTTCCTTCCTTTCATCATCTCTTCTTCGTTACTCCATTCTATGCTATTATGATTATCTAATTGAGTGTTCATATATTTCAGACAACACATTTCACTTTCATTACTTTGGTTCATTTTGTCTTATTTTCCTTATCTATCTTATTCTACATTATGACTTAATCCACGCTTTCCTTCCTTGGCCTCGTTTTTTTTTTCTTTCACTCTCATTATTCAAGTTCTTTTACCATTTTTTACAACAGTATCTCGTTCTTATCTCATTAAAATACACCTTAATTCATTTTCATCACTCCATTTGTATCCTCTCTTTATGCATGTATCCCTATCAACCCTTTCTCTGTTGCTATTTAATCTCATTCCTTCTCTCTCTCCCATAATCAAGAGTCTATCGAGATCCTATCAAGGTGCATTCTCCTCCTCTCTCTCCTCTCCCTCCCGATTTGGTTCCGTCAGGCAAGGGAAGGTAGCGCTACACTATGACGGTAGGTGGTGAAACGTTGACTTAATCCTTCCCTTACGGTGCTGGGAAGGTGATATTCTGATGACGGCGCCTTGATCACAGTGGCGGCTGCATAATTAATTGTGTGGCGTGATGCTTGGCTGTGGGTGCGTGTGGTGGTGGTGGTGGGTGTGGTGTGGCGGATGATGGGGCTATGAAAGGGTGTGGGTGTGGTGTGCTGGTGGTTGGTAGGTGGTGGGTGTGGCTGTGTTAGGTGTGGTGTGGTGCTGGAGTGTGAGTGTGGTGCGCTGGTGTGATGTGGTGTGGTGGGTGTGGCTGTGTTAGGTGTGGTGTGGTGTTGGGTTGTTTAGTGTGGTGTAAGTGGTGTGGGGGTATATACTGAGTGTAGTGTGGTGGTTAGGTGTGGTGTGATAAGTAGGGTGTGATGGTGTGTGGGTCTTTTGTTGTGATATGGGGAAGTTGAACGGAAGATTGGGTGTGTTGGCTGCAGTGTGGGGTATTTGCTACGACGTGAGGGTGTGGGTCAGTGTAGGGCGTGAGTGCTGAGTCAGGTGACGGTGGTGAGTGCTATGAATGAGAGAGGAAAACGGGATCATATACTAAAATGAAAAATAACTCTCAGTGTCTACCTAGAGTAAAAAAAAAAAAAAGTGGATTCTAAAGAGTGAAAGATAATTACGTTAATGAGGCAACCTGAAGCTCCCCTCCTGTGTGAGAAAAAGGAGTCAGTCAATAAGGGTGGAGCATATGACCCTACAACAGAGGGTAATGGACTGAAGGATATGGATAATTCTTGCACGAAAAAATACAGACAGAACAACGTATGGGTATGTCTAGTGAGCATTACAGACTTAACATCAAGAACAGTACGTGGATTTTACTCTTTTCCATTACATTCATATTTATTTACGACAGGAAAAAAAAAAGAAAAAAAGAGGGCTATGAATTGCGACTATACACATGTCTGGTGAATATTATACACTTGATATAAAGAACAGTACATGGATATTACTGTTTTTCATTACTTGCATGGTTATAAAGTGTGAGTATACACGTGAAGATGATGCGCTTAACTCCTTCAGTACTGGGACGCGTTTCTATCTTGAGTTTGGGTAAGATTAGATGATTTTATTGAAATTAGGAAGTGTCTATGGAGGTCAGAAGATTAATGGTCAGAGTCTTTACGATTTCAATCCACACATAAGTTTATAAAGTTGTATAAAATCACTAAATAATAACGAAAATGAATTTGAAAACGCGCCCTGGTACTGAAGGAGTTGATATCAAAAGCACATGAACATTACAGTTTTCGAATACTTTCACATTCATTTAGGACAGAAAACACAGGAAAAGAACAAAGTATGGATGTAACTAGCGAGTATGGTACACTTTCTAAGCATGGTAAGTGGCTATTACTACCGCAAATTACTTTCTCATTGACGTGGGTTTATAACTCAACACTAACGCATCCCTGTAGGTCGTAAAATTAACGTTAAGTTCCCCGGATCATCATATCACTGACGCCTTCCTCTATTTCTATGACGATTTTTTTTGCCTCCGCTACAACCAGACTGCCTTGAAGGTGATACTTATCCAGCTTTTAATAACCCGAGCGCTGCGGACGCCTCCCTCACCAGACCACAAGGTATCTATTAGTATCACATCCCCCTACCGCCACGCCACAGTCCGCAGCGTCATAATAGCCAGCCATGCAGTCAGATAAACAACCACAGACTTCATATTTACGAACCTGCATGATCCCGATATGATAGAAGAAACGAAATGTAGAGAAAACACTGCATATTTACACACGAACCCTTTTCTCGACCTTTCAATGACCAGCAGACAGACACGTGGCTTCCCTGCGTGGCTGCCTCCTCCTCCCCTCGCCTGTGTCCCTCATTAGTGCTCGTTACATGATAACAGAGACGCCTCAACACTGGCAGGGGAGGAAAGGTAGGTGGTGGCACTTGAGAGAGAGAGAGAGAGAGAGAGAGAGAGAGAGAGAGAGAGAGAGAGAGAGAGAGAGAGAGAGAGAGAGAGAGAGAGAGAGAGAGAGAGAGAGAGAGAGAGAGAGAGAGAGAGAGAGAGAGAGAGAGAGAGAGAGAGAGAGAGAGAGAGAGAGAGAGAGAGAGAGAGAGAGAGAGAGAGAGAGAGAGAGAGAGAGAGAGAGAGAGAGAGAGAGAGAGAGAGAGAGAGAGAGAGAGAGAGAGAGAGAGAGAGAGAGAGAGAGAGAGAGAGAGAGAGAGAGAGAGAGAGAGAGAGAGAGAGAGAGAGAGAGAGAGAGAGAGAGAGAGAGAGAGAGAGAGAGAGAGAGAGAGAGAGAGAGAGAGAGAGAGAGAGAGAGAGAGAGAGAGAGAGAGAGAGAGAGAGAGAGAGAGAGAGAGAGAGAGAGAGAGAGAGAGAGAGAGAGAGAGAGAGAGAGAGAGAGAGAGAGAGAGAGAGAGAGAGAGAGAGAGAGAGAGAGAGAGAGAGAGAGAGAGAGAGAGATTACTCCTCTTCTTCATCTGAATCTCCCTCATCCTCCTCTGTTCCTACTAACCTTCCCTAACTCTCCCCACTACTCCCAAACTACACCTCGACTCCTATTCCCTCCCACATCTCTCTCTCTCTCTCTCTCTCTCTCTCTCTCTCTCTCTCTCATTATATAAATTACTAAGCTGTCGCGTGTTTTAATGGCCCGCCACCTGCCGCACGTTCCCTTAGCGCCAGTATTTTCCGCTGGACTGTAATCGGGACCGCAAATACGAAGCACTAAAAAAACAGATGGAAAAAAAACGATGAAAGCGTGGGTGATTCCGGCAGCCAGATGACTCGATGCCTATGTTCCGCTCGCCTGGTAAGGTCTGAATGGTTCCCGTCAGTTTGGGGTGAGTTGATGCAGTAAGAGAAGATAAAAGAAACAAGAGATGGATGAAGAAGGGAAATAGAAAAATGGAAAGGAGAATGAAGATGAAAACACGTATAGGATTTCAATTCCAAACACGGCAAATTTACTGTGCATGAAAGGATTTAAACCCCTTCAGTACCACGACACGTTTTCATATTCATTCTGGTTATTAATTGGTGTTTTTTTTACAGCTTCAGAAACTTATGTGGGTGATTAAAATAGTGAAGACTCTGGCTATTAGTTTTCTGGCTTCCATAGACTCTTTTTCATGTAGGTAAAATCGTTTCCAAATACTCAAAAGTGAAGGTAAAAATGCGTCTCAGTATCAAAAGGGTTAAAGGGCGTAGAAAAAAGCAGGATTGTTTTTCAGTGTAGTTTTAATTCAGATAAATGCGAGTAAAAGCATAAAATGAAAGATAAAAATACATGTAAATTTCTACTTTTATCTCTTCTACTTCCTTTATCCTCCAGTTATTTTTTTTTTTGTCATATAAAGTGACTCTAATTTATTTTTAATTTCTTTTTTTGTTTTAGTTCTTGTTCCTCTGACCAGTTTAGAGCGATTTTTTCTTTCCTTTTATTCTTTTATTTCTTGTTCCTCTCACCAATTCAAAGGGACTCACGAATGCATGTTTATCAGATTAGGTTAGATTAAGTTTGGTTTGCGATGGTTATTTTACTAGAGTGAATAGGAAACGAATTGGAGAGCTCAGATACTGAATCTCCTCCTCTATTTTGATTATCAACTACATACATTCTTCTCTCCTCCAAAAACTGACTTCTCTCTTCTTTCTTCTCCATCATCTATTTTATTTTCTCAAATGATAAAATGGAGAGGTCAAATACTTAATCTCCTCCTCTATTTTGATTATTAACTCCATTCTTCTCTCTCCAACAACTAACTGCTCTCTTCTCCTCTCCATCAACTACGAGTAACTATTTTATCCTCTTAAACTATGATTTGGAGAGCTTAAATACTCAACCTCCTCCTCTGTTTTGATTATTCACTACATTCTTCTCTCCTCCAACAACTAACTTCTCTTTTTTATCTCCATCAACTATTCTATCTTTTCAAATGATAAATTATTGAGCTCAAATGCACAATCTCCTCCTCTATTTTGATTATTAACTACATTCTTCTCTCCTCCAACAACTAACTTCTCTCTCTTGTCTTTTCTCCATCAAATAATTATTTTATCTTCTCAAATGATGAACTGGAGAGCTCAAATACACAGTCTCCATTTCTATTTTTATTATTAACTTCATTCGTCTCTTCTCCTCTCCACCAACTGACCATTCTATTTTCTCAAACGATCAATTCTCCTCTTCTCTTCTTCTCCCCACAATTCATTCTTTTCTTTCACCCAACTAACAAACTATTTCGTGTTCCCAAACAATGAATTCTCCTCTTCTCTTCTCCCACAAGTAACTCTCCTCTTTTTAACAGTATCTCACTTCATTCTCCTCTTCACATTCAATCAACTCTACACTTCTCTCACAATAAATCACACTCTTCTCTAAAAATACAATCTTTTCTAATAACAAACTTCACTCCAATCTTCTTCCAATCAACTCTTTTCTCTTCCCACAATTCAAAGCAAACTCATACATACAATACTCCTCTAATGAAACCAAACAAAAAAATCTTTTCTAATAATCAACTTCACTCCACTTTTCTTCCCACCAACTCTCTTTTCTTCCCCACAATTCAAAGCAAACCAATACCCTTGTGAAGAGCCATTTCCTCCTTCTCTTTCTCCTCCTCCTCCTCCCCCAGCAGTCGTTAATCCCTCCTGAGAAAGAGCAACAGATGACGATAACGCTTTCCAGGGATGCAGTGTGGTTAATAACAGAGGCTTTCTTGACTTACAGGGCTGCTTTGAATGAGACGGAGGGTGATTCTCTGACGTATCGAAGGTGGGGTTATGTTGAGATGATGTACGACGGCTTTAGTTTTTTTTTCATTTTTTTTCGAGAGGGAGGAATAAGGGAGGTGTGAGAGTGTGAGGGTACTGGTATACACAAGATCATAGAGAGGAACAGCCTGACATGTAGACCGTCAAAGTATCGTCACGTGACTGAAAATCGAAGGAGAAGGAGAAGGAGGAGGAGGAGGAGGAGGAGGAGGAGGAGGAGGAGGAGGAGGAGGAGGAACATAATTGCTCAAGTTACACGCCACGGCACTTTGGTAATGTCGGCATCTTTTTCAGTGAGTTTATTTGTATCATTCGTCGTCGTCTCTCTCTCTCTCTCTCTCTCTCTCTCTCTCTCTCTCTCTCTCTCTCTCTCTCTCTCTCTCTCTCTCTCTCTCTCTCTCTCTCTCAGTAGCACGCTTCGCTTTCTGCCCTCCCGTCTCGCTAACGTGTTCTTCATGCCGCCATTCACACGCCCATGTAAAAAAGATAAGATAAAAAAAGCACAGAACAGCACGGAGGAGGAGGAGGAGGAGGAGGAGGAGGAGGAGGAGGAGGAGGAGGAGCAGGAGGATGGCTATACGTGCTTGGGTACACACACACACACACACACACACACACACACACACACACACACACACACACACACACACACACACACAGACAGACACACACACAGGCAGGCAGATCATGCAGCACGGTAAAAGCCTAGTAATTTTCACCTGGCCAAAGCTACTTGTGTCACGCGATTACGTAAGACAAGTTGAGATAAAAAAAAATATTAGAGAAAAAAAAATGTTAAGATAGAGAAGAAAAAAATAATAATAACAGCAACATCACTTTCACATCGTCACTGTTTGCGCTCCTAAAGGCGGCGGCGGCGGCGGCGGTAGTGGCGGCGGAGACAGTGCGTTGCTTTGCGGCGTGTCACGAATCCTGTCACGTTCTCACGCCCACAACGGCACAGTCAGTCCATTGGTTCACTGGCACGCGGACTGCACTGCCACCACCATCACTACCAGTTCGAGTCTCTGGGTAAAACGTAGCCTTGAACTTTGGCGGAGGGTGAAAAGCAGGAGTGCAGAACTGGGAATCGTGTGAAACAGAAGGATATGCAGAGTGTTATGGTGGCAAGTAATGTGTTGAGAGAGAGAGAGAGAGAGAGAGAGAGAGAGAGAGAGAGAGAGAGAGAGAGAGAGAGAGAGAGAGAGAGAGAGAGAGAGAGAGAGAGAGAGAGAGAGAGAGAGAGAGAGAGAGAGAGAGAGAGAGAGAGAGAGAGAGAGAGAGAGAGAGAGAGAGAGAGAGAGAGAGAGAAGAGAGAGAAAGAGAGAGAGAGAGAGAGAGAGAGAGAGAGAGAGAGAGAGAGAGAGAGAGAGAGAGAGAGAGAGTTCATTTTGGAGACTTATGAGATTATCCAATATCTTAGGCGTGGGATGAATGAGATCTCGACGAGTTAGGTGGTGAGTGACTGACAGCAATAGGAGTACGGGAGGCTGTGTGCTTTGGTGGTGGTAGTGGTGGTGATGGGCGAGGCGTGTCAAGATGGAGGGTACGTGTAGTGTCTGACAGAGGAAGCACTGCATGTTTCTGTTGGGGAGTTGGGGAAGGTGAGGGAGACGTGGGGAAAGTGTGCTGTAGTGGTGGTGGAGGTGGAGTAAGATGCACGTGGTTTGAGTGAGCCTAGTAGGAAGGTTAGCATCCTGTTTGGGGGAGTGCGGGAAATGGCTGCGGGAGACACTCTTCACGGAGATTTATGTTGTCAAGGGAGATTTCGACTCATTGGACATATTTTCTGGGTACTCTTGAGTATTATAAGCGGGTGTGGAATTTTCGTGACCTTAACCCCTTCAGTACTTTCTGTTTCCATATTCATTCTGGTTACTATTTGGTGATTTTATGCAGCTTCAGAAATTTATGTGCGGATTAAAATAGTGAAGACTGTGGCTATTGATATTCATACCTCCATAGACCCTTCCTAATATAAATATAATGGTCTAATCGTACACAAATCTCAAGGTAAAAATGTGTCCCAGTACTGAAGGGGTTAACCTGCGCACTGTGACAAAGGTGAGGAAAGTCGAGATCACACCAGGGCAAGAGATGAAGGTGGTTGTGGGTGACCAGACAGCAGCGGTGGTGGTGCGGTGGTGTGCTGGTGGTGGAGGAAGCGATATGGGGCGAAAAATGAGTTTGTTGATTAAAGAGTGTGATGAATATTCTGCCGCGGGAGGACACACGTGGCGGCGGCGGTGGTGGTAGCAGCGGTGGTGGTAGTAATAGTTGTGGTGGTGGTGGTCGGACGCGCGCCACACCAGACGCTTACCGGAGCTACCACAACGGAGCAACTGACTGGCCGTGGCCTGGCTGACGGTTCTCCACACACACAAACATACACATACACCACCACCGCCACCACCTTCACCTCCACCATCATAATCACCCCTCCCTGCCGCCGCCACCACCACCACCACCACCTTGCACTCACGACCTTGCTAGTGCGACACCCCATCCCTCCTACCCTGCCTTACCTTTCCTTTCCTCCGTCTCTTTTTTCCTTCTCTTCCTCCTCCTCCTGTTCCTCCTCCTCCTCCCAAGCCACACATTCCACGGAAACATCCCTCATCACCTCATCATTCCGCCACCTGAGCACCACTAAAAAATAACAGGTATAATCATTTCGTCACAGTGCACCACTTAACCTAACCTTTACTGTGCACGCTTTCTCTCTCTCTCTCTCTCTCTCTCTCTCTCTCTCTCTCTCTCTCTCTCTCTCTGAATATACATATATATCATATCCTTTTGTGTTTTTCCTAATTATTACCTACAAAGCAAATCACTTTCGTTTTTTTCCATTTACACAAGTAACAGCTGCTAAAGACACTTCCTACTCCTTCTCTTCCTTTCTTCCTTTATTCCCTCCTTCCTTTACACGTTCACCTTTGTACCTCACGTATACTGTTTTTTTTTTTTATTCTTCTTTCTGTTTCCCATTTTTCTTACTTTTTTATTCTATTTTTGACACACGTCCTTCTCGTATCTATGTATTCCTTCCTCACTCGTACACTTCCCATTTTCTTCCCCAACATTATTTATTTATTTTTTTCAGTCTTTCTTCATATTCTCATTTTTATCGTATACCTTCATCATTTTCACTCTTACTTTCACCTTACTCAGTCACTCATGCCTTACTCACTCACTCACTTTCTCTCATATCGATTAGCGTACGTAAAAAAGGGACGTTATATTGAGGGAGTGAGACCTTGATGTGCAATGAAGGTTTAGTGATTAATGTTCCTGATCTGTATTGATTCACTGAACAGACGCTTTTAACTTTACTACCTACTGTCTCTTACCTTCCTAGTGATATAAATTAACACAAATGGTTCCCCGTAAGGGCCAACAATTCTATTGCTGTTTGATCTTCTGTGTTCTTTTTATTCTACGTCTATGGTCTCAGAAACGGCTTGCTCTCTCTCTCTCTCTCTCTCTCTCTCTCTCTCTCTCTCTCTCTCTCTCTCTCTCTCTCTCTCTCTCTCTCTCTCTCTCTCTCTCTCCACTATTTTTTACTGAGATCATGAAATGTTTTTTTTTTTTTTCAAGAGTGTTTCTCCAGTTGATAATGTAGAAATACTTTTGATTTGTTGCAAGAGCCATAAGAAAACATCCTTGAAAACATCAACATTCAACTAGAATATTTAAATGTAATGGATCAGCAGGCTTTTTCAAGAGTGTTTTTCCAGTTCACAATGTAGAAATATTGTTAATCTGCCGTAATAAACATAGTAAAACATCCTGCAACTTAAACTAGAGTCTGTTGGATGTAGTGAAGATGCAGCGTGGAGGTTCCAGTTCATAATGTAGAAATACTGTTAATCTGCCGTAAGAAACATAACAAAACGTCCTTTAACTGAAACTAGAGACTATTGGATGTAGTGAAGATGCTACGCGGAGGTGTGTTCAGAACTGGGTTTTAAAAAGTGTAGTAAAAGGTCTACGGATTTTGACCTTCACGTTTTATTTACTGTCGAGGGAAATTCAGTAATGGGATCAGATTTGTTCGTGTTCACCTGCATTTATTTATTTTCTACCTCGGCTTCCCAGAATGTGACGGTTCCGTGCGTGTTTTTTATCCATTCTGTTCACGGGTCCATTTATTCACTTATATTTGTGGTCTTTGTTTTGTTTGCAGTCCGTTGTGCATCTTATGTGTCGATATGCAGTGTGTTTATTTTTATGCACACAGACTGGTTCATGGACTGCCCAGGAACGTGTGTGTGTGCGTGTGTGTGCGTGTGTGCGTGTGTGTGTGTGTGTGTGTGTG
>NC_059300.1:11708127-11738127 GCF_017591435.1 Portunus trituberculatus
CACACACACACACATAGACACACACACCAGGAGAAAATCTTAATAATATAATGTAGAATAAAGACAAACAGGAAAACTGTCTTCATGAGAAGAAAACAGCTGCTGCCCACTCTTCATAATTCATTAAAGCGACTTTCTGGCAGCACAGGGCGCCACGGTAACTGATAGCTGGAGATAGCAGACAGAGTTCACAGAAAAAAAGAATTCCTTCATGATGAGAAAAAACGAGGAAAAATGATAAGAATCGTTTGATACTGAACTCAGACTTATCATTACTACTATTAGAACCACCACTTGTCATCCATCTTTAATATAAATCAACAAATTGGAAAATTTAACTAATAAACACACAAACTCAACACTCACCATGGGAAGTGGAAGACGTCAACTTTCTGAAAACAAGAAGAGTAGAATAATTATATAATATATAGTAGACAGTGCAAAACTTCAATATAAGATGTACATATAAAATACAGATATATAACGTATCACATACTACACTGTGTCAGAAGCCTCTACTCATTAAACATAAACATAAAAGCTATAAAAAGTACAAATATTAGTTCTTTTCAACAAAATATTCCCTCGTCCCCACCCCCCCTCCCCGAAAATAAATGGCCATGGACTTCAGCTAACAACACCCCTAGTCATTCCTCTCTCTCGTCCCCCACCCCCCCCGAAAAAGAAATGGCCATGGACTTCAGCTAACAACACCCTAGTCCTTCCTCATATAAGGTACACGACGATTCCTAAGCACACACGTATCATAAACACATAAGATCATCAGAGAAGCTGTAGGTAGCCATCAGATCCCTAACATCGACACTTACAGGAGGCAGATTGATTCATTAAGGCATGGCAGTGGGAGTGGGAGTTACGAGTACTTTAAGGGCGAATCAGAGGAGAGGAGCAGCGTCATGATGGCTATGCTCCCGTGTGTTAACCTCCAGTCGACTCAAACACACAAAACTCATCTATTTCTAAAAAAGTACAGGAATATTAAAGAGCTCTCGGACGTAACTGGAGATTCGTAACTTTCGCAGTCCTTCGCTTTATCTTATCTATGTATTTTATTTTGCTTTAGTTTTTCTTATTTATTTATTATTTCTTTCGATTTGCAGAACCACGGTCATTACTTCTAATCTCCATGGACGCTGAAGAGGTAAATTTCTCGGAGTTCCATCAGTGTCGGAAGAGAGGACACTGCTTCGGTAGCAGATGGAGTACTAGAACGTTATCTCAGTAAGGAGGAGGAGGAGGAGGAGGAGGAGGAGGAGGAGGAGGAGGAGAGAAAGAGAAGAAGAAGAAGAAGAAGAAAGAAGAAGAGAAGAAGAAGAAGAAGAAGAAGAAGAAGAAGAAGAAGAAGGAGAAGAAGAAGAAGAAGAGAAGAGAAGAAGAAGAGGAGGAGGAGGAGGAGGAGGAGGAGGAGGAGGAGGAGGAGGAGGAGGAGGAGGAGGAGGAGGAGGAGGAGGAGGAGGAGGAGGAGGAGGAGGAGGAAGGAAGGAAGGAAGGAAGGAAGGAAGGAAGGAAGGAAGGAAGGAAGGAAGGAAGGAAGGAAGGAAGGAAGAAGGAAGGAAGGAAGGAAGGAAGGAAGGAAGGAAGGAAGGAAGGAAGGAAGGAAGGAAGGAAGGAAGGAAGGAAGGAAGGAAGGAAGGAAGGAAGGAAGGAAGGAAGGGAAGGAAGGGAAGGAGAGAGAGAGAGAGAGAGAGAGAGAGAGAGAGAGAGAGAGAGAGAGAGAGAGAGAGAGAGAGGGAGGGTGGATGAAAGTGACGGGGCGTTTGGCACGGCGCCTCTCAAGTTAGTGCCAACACTCTGTATACATAAACACGCACGTACATAAACACACACACACACACACACACACACACACACACACACACACACACACACACACACTCACCTTACTCACACCATTCATCATCTTTTTTTCACCCTTGTCATTAATTATACTTGAACACAACATTGTGCATCTTCCCGCCCACTTACCATCACTTCACTTTGCCACACACGCCCACGAAGGCACAGCGAAGTGCAGTAGACGCACGTACCATTCCCCTCCCGTCCCTTCACAAAAACTCCATACATCCTCGTTGCAAAATACTCAACAAAGCTCCAAAAGTCTAAATATTTGCTGGATATTTCTCGCACATGTTTCCCGTTTAGAGCAACTTAAATATTCTACCTCCTGTTTATGGCCTCAGTTTCGACGCTTACAACAGGCAGGTGGGTTTACAAAGACACAGCAAATGGTTTTACTTTACTAAGGAAACATCAGTCAAGTTTAACCCCCTCAGTCCCGTGACGCATTTTCATATTCACTCTGGTTATCTATTTGGTGATTTTATACAGCTTCAGAAACTTATGTTGGGGATTGAAATAGTGAAGACTGTGGCCATTAATCTTCTGACCTCCATAGACCGTTCCTAATGTCAATAAAATGGTCTAATCGTGTAGAAGGTAAAAATGTGTCCCAGTACTGAAGGGGTTAAGGCGCTCATATAACATTGGTCGTGTCTCCCAGGCAATGAGTGGCGTAAGAATGACTGTTGGGTGTTTCTCCGTACAGCCACTCTTATGGGAAAGCCGGTCTGTTCGTAGTACAATGCAGAGATAGGGGTTCGGCTTGCGCAAGACGAGAGCACCAGCAAAACAGTCGTGCATATATGTAAGTAAGGTGGATCGCGGCACAGAACAGCACACATCCTCCTTCAGCTGCACACTTTGCCTCCACCTGCTCCGCCGCCAACACTTGCATCATGAGCCGCTACTTGCTCCTCGCATTCTTCGGTTAGATTTGTGTCTGCTTCCTTCAGCTGGTGCAAGGGTTTGAGAATTGTGAAGTGATTTTAAACACGCACACACACACACACACACACACACACACACACACACACACACACACACACACACACACACACACACACACACACACACACACACACACACACACATTTTAAGGTTGGTATATTTATGTTTCAATGCAACCTAACGACCTTTTCTTTTTCTCAGGAGCCTTGACTGTGGAGGCGACGACACATGTGAACTCATCTGACAGTGAGTGTGTGTGTGTGTGTGTGTGTGTGTGTGTGTGTGTGTGTGCAAGCAAGTATACACACAAGAACAGGGTCAGTGGCTCTATAAATATCTCAGCTCCTTCATAAATCATTGCAATAGAAGAGTTCTTGTGAAGCAACTTGAGGCATCTAGACCACAACATATGCCCTCTCCAGGTATCTCCGGTGACTCTTCGGGGGGCTGCAGCTCCCCGTACACTATGGTTGCTGGCCGCTGCTTATACATTAACTTCGCTACCTCTGGCACTTGGGACCGCTTCCACTCCATGTACTGCAAAGACACAGGAGGGAATGACCTGGTGACAGTGGACGACGCTAACTTCCTTGCCGACCTTGTTCAGTACATCACAAGTATTGGTAAGTGTGTGTGTGTGTGTGTGTGTGTGTGTGTGTGTGTGTGTGTGTGTGTGTGTGTGTGTGTGTGTGTGTGTGTGTGTGTGTGTGTGTGTGTATGTGTGTGTAATTCACCACGTTCGCCAGCTGATCACCCAGCCAGTCTTTCCCATTACGGAGCGAGCTTAGAGCTCATACACCGATCTTCGGGTAGGACTGAGACCACAACACATTCCACACACCGGGACAGCGAGGCCACAACCCCTCGAGTTACATCCCGTACCTACGAGTATTTACTGCTAGGTGAACAAGGGCTACACATTAAGAGGCTTGCCCATTTGCCTCGCCGCTTTCCGGGACTCGAACACGGACCCTCTCGATTGTGAGTCGTGCGTGCTAACCACAACACTATGCGGTGTATGTGTGTAATTCACCACCACTACCACCACCACCACCACGCTCGTCTGCTGGTCACCCAGCCAGTCTTCCCCATTACGAAGCGAGCTCAGAGCTCATAGACCGATCTTCGGGTAGGACTGAGACCACAACACACTCCACACACCGGGAAAGCGAGGCCACAACCCCTCGAGTTACATCCCGTACCTATTTACTGCTAGGTGAACAGGAGCCACACATTAAGAGGCTTGCCCATTTGTCTCGCCGCGCCGGAACTCGAACCCTGCCCTCTCGATTGTGAGTCGAGCGTGCTAACCACTACACTACGCGGTGTGTGTGTGTGTGTGTGTGTGTGTGTGTGTGTGTGTGTGTGTGTGTGTGTGTGTGTGTGTGTGTGTGTGTGTGTGTGTGTGTAATTCACCTCCTCGGCCGTCTGCTGGTCACCCAGCCAGTCTTCCCCATTACGGAGCGAGCTCAGAGCTCATAGACCGATCTTCGGGTAGGACTGAGACCACATCACACAACACACACCGGGAAAGCGAGGCCATAATCTCTCGAGTTACATCCCGTACCTATTTACTGCTAGGTGAACATGGGCCACACATTAAGAGGCTTGCCCATTTGCCTCGTCGCTTACCGGGACTCAAACCCGGCCCTCTCGATTGTGAGTCGAGCGTGCTAACCACTACACTACGAGGTGTGTAGTGTGTGTGTGTGTGTGTGTGTTCTAGCGTTCTGAGCATGGCTATGAGGTGAGTTTGAGATTGTGATGTTGCAGTGATGACATTTGCCTTGTGTTCCAGGATGGCAAGACGGTTTGTTCTGGATCGGTGCCTCGGACAAGAGTCACGAGGGCCACTGGATATGGCCTAACGGCTCCCCCGTCAAATTGGGCACACCCTTCTGGGGCACGTACGGCTGCTACAACCAGCAGTATCCCGATGGAGGAACCAATGAAAACTGCGCAATACTAGATGGAAATGCAAATCTATATTTCAACGACTTTAAATGTGACACAGCATTTGCTGTCTTCGGTATCTGCGAGAAGAATATCTAGGAAAATTATTGAGCTTATAATTTAGTAATAATGTATGTCACATAATTATGATAAGCCATAAGAAGCAAGACAGGAAATGTACTCTAAAGCAATAAAAACGAAAATATATCACGTCTCTTTTTTTTTTTATACCATGTGGGCTATTCACGGGAATTTATGAGCTAAAGGGGATATTTTTTGGGGTACCTCCTATCTAAAAGCCCATCCGCTAGGAAACCGTTGCCCCGAGTGAGGAAGCCCAACTTTCACTCGGACCGTGGACAGGATTCGAACTCGTACGCTTGGAGACCCCTCGGACCCCAAAGCACACATAGTTCCACTGTATCACGAGCTCTCCACGAATGTACCTACGACTGTCGCAGTGCTGTAGAGAAGAGGCCCACGCTGACAACTGAAAAACCTGGATTTCAGATCTGTCTGCCTGTCCTAAGTGAAATACTCTTGTCTTTACACACAGGCAATTTCAAGTTTCGACTTATTGAACCAATGTACCCTGTTTTACAACTGGGACAATGAAAACTATATACTATGTTAGACCTCAAGGGATCAGATAACCCTTCTTTATACTTAAAAAAAGATCCAATGGTATTTGTATTGATAAAGATAAATCTCAAGGTAAAATATGGAAAATATTTGTTAATTCCTTGCTAATATAATAGCTGATATGGCCTTGGAAGGGTAGGTAAGCTACTTGATTTGTTTATCCTAATTCTCTTGTCTGTACTGCTAAAATTATTGCATAAGAACTGTTTTACATGTTGCTCAAATAATGCTAATAAATATCCATTGGACGTAAAACATTCTTTCAACCTATTGATCTCTTTATCAAAATTGAACCAAGAGCTACATATACAAAAACCTCTATACATTTTCATTGGATCTTTGTTTAGTATAAAGGTAGGCTATGAGATTCCTTGAGCTCTAGCACAGTATATAGTTTTCGTTGTTCCAGATGTAAAACCGGGTACATCAGTTTAACAAGTCGAAACTTGAAATTACCCATGTTTGCGCACAAGGGCATCACATTTAGGACAGGCAAACAGTTTTGAAATTCAGGTTTTGCAGTTATAGGAAATCATTCAAGAGAGTTGAATCATACTTTTAGAGAAAAAGACTTCAAAATTTTGCATGAAGCCAGAACATTATCTGAATTGAGAATTGCTGAATCACTATGCATTTATGAATATAAACCTAATCTCAACAGTGACTTAACTGTTATTCCATAGTTTCTTATCTACGTCATTTTATGTCATTTTGCTTTTATCCTTTTTTTTCACAGCTTTTCGGTAGTTGAAATGTTTTCTTTTTTAAATTAATTAAAATTCATCCTCTTTAAGAATTTTCTGGATTAGATAGGTTTGATGCGGGACTGTGTCAAGACTAGGGAATATAAGAGGTGATCACGTGCGAGAAGCCTTTCGTCCCGGAGATGTCTTATGAGGAGGATGTCCCGCACTCATTCAGTGCACTCTTCCGGAGAGTCTGAAGATGGGATAACAAGTTGAATAGACAGGGTGTTTTTACTACAACCTTTCTTCACCCTCTGCATTTTACTCTTTGGCGGATCTACACTATATATATATATATATATATATATATATATATATATATATATATATATATATATATATATATATATATATATATATATATATATATATCTATCTATCTATCTATATATATATATATATATATATATATATATATATATATATATATATATATATATATATATATATATATATGAGAGAGAGAGAGAGAGAGAGAGAGAGAGAGAGAGAGAGAGAGAGAGAGAGAGAGAGAGAGAGAGAGAGAGAGAGAGAGAGAGAGAGAGAGAGAGAGAGACAAGTGCAGGGATGGAAGGAGGGAGGAGTTCGAGGAAGACGGAACGAAAGAGTAACAAGTGGTTCGAAAAACAGATTTTCGTGAATCCTCTTTGAGTTGGTCACAACGCCACACTTTGCTCTGAGACATCTGACATCTGACCCAGTGACATTTTTTTCTTCCTTTATTTTTTCCGTCATGATAACGCACGTGGGAATCGTCAGCTGGCAGACGTGAGGGAGGAGGAGGCAAGAAGGATAAAGTGAAGATAAAAGTCAATACGAACAGTGAAAATCTAGGGCGAAGGTGAAGAGAAGGCGCGTAAGGTATATAATACAGCGAGTTCTTTACTTATGTTTTGCCTTAGCACCAACATCACCACCACCACCACCACAGCCCCACAGCAGCAGCGACACCACGCCACAACCACCACCAACAAGAAATCCCACTTCCGCCTCCACTAACACCACCAACATTAACAACAGAAACAAAAATAACAACAACTACTACTACTACTACTACTACTACTACTACTACTACTACTACTACTACTACTACTACTATTACTACTACTACTACTACTACTACTACTACTACTACTACTACTACTACTACTACTACTACTACTCCACACATTAGAACCGCCACTAACGGGACCATGATCCGCTACGGACTGCTTCTGCTAGGTGAGGACTGGTGTTTCCCTCCGTGGCGTGACACACCCATCCGACAAAACACTCCCAGTGAATCGCAATGTTTCCATCGCCACACACTGACACCAGTGCGAGAGACTTCCTGTGCAAGGCGGGATGCTGGTGTGTTCAACATGTATACTGGACAACATTGTGACGTTAATACGAGCGTTGCTCGCGTTACATACCAATGTTTGAATTTCTAGAAGAATTCGAACATTTCTGACATGATTAATGTAACTCTCACTAATACCAAAGATATGTTACACACAATACACAACATTTCATCATTTACCTTAGACCATAGGATTAGTCTGTTTACAAAAAGCTGTCAATTAGTATGAATTAGTCTGAGATGCTGTCTGAAAAGTACAGCTAAATTTCAAACATTTGTATCTGCCATTTGAGAACTGTGAGTTCTGAAAGATATACACCCTGATGACTATCACTGGCAAATTTGAATCCAGCACGTGTGTGTCTAGATAAGAGTCCCTGTAGCACTGTAAACACTAAGACGATGAGAGGTGGCAGGCAAGGAGTAGCCAATAACAGGAGACTTGCTGCTAACAGCCAGTAATCCTGGTGCAGTAAAGACTGCGCCCGACGGTTACCGGCTGTTCCTTGTGTGACGCCACCACCAGAAAAGGTCTTGTCTATCAGTTGCCTTATCTCCACTCTTGCCCACGTGGAGCAGAAATGCATGAAACTTTCCTTCAAAGTTCAAAGTTTCTTTGGTGTTAGTGATATTTACAAGCAGAGCGAAAAACAATCTCTTTTGAGTTATTCATGCCAGGATGTTGGTGTGCTGATAACAACACTAGCTGATGACGAAGGAGAGAGTTTTCAGATTTTAGATCAGGTTGCACACCATGGCTGCCAAGGCCGCCCCGCTGTAACGCAACTTTCTGTCTCCTCATGCAGGAATCGTGGCCGTGGGCGTGGCGACGGAAGTGAACTCATCAGAATGTAAGTCGTGTGTGTGTGTGTGTGTGTGTGTGTGTGTGTGTGTGTGTGTGTGTGTGTGTGTGTGTGTGTGTGTGTGTGTGTGTGTGTGTGTGTGTGTGTGTGTGTGTGTTTTGTGGGTCGGTTCTTGGAATGGTCAACAGAGGCTGGTAAGGACAGCAGAGTGTGGGAATTTGTCTCTTGGTAAGATGCGACTATGTCACTATAAAATCTTGTAGCCTGAATGGCTTTCTTGCCCAACAAAGCGTGGTTGTAGTGAGGTGGTGCGGAGGGCCATCATGTGCTGCAACACAGGCGTCACAAAATTTTTTCCAATCAACTTCCACAACGAATATCTGCGTAACTAAGTTATGGTCATTCTGCATTAAAAGTCTGACTTAGACTTGATGAGTGCTGAATAATAACATATACCTTCACAACAAACAGACCTAGCGTCAATGAAATACCTTTCGGTGATTTAAGAAAGAAATATTTTCAAGCTCTTTTCTTTTTTTCATCTTTCATTAACGAAAATAATTTCAGACACCTTGATCTTTGATTATTTATGAAAACATTTAAAAATAAATGATGTCACATGGTTACATGTATTTCTCACACAATATAAAGTAGACATCATGTAATGAATTGTTGAGAGCCGCTTTGACTGCAACGCAAAAACACCTCCAAGGAGTCAGCGACAGAGCATTACTGTAACAGTCCTTGCTGTCTCAGGGACACTGCCAGAGTCCCTTCCTGGAAGTGGGAGGGCACTGCGTGCACCTCTCCTACAAAGTCAACGGCACCTAGGAAGAAATGCGACAGTACTGCCAAGAGCTTGGGGGCGACCTGGTCAAATTGGCTGACATAGAGTTCTACTGTGACATCATCTTATACCTGAACAATCTGAGTGAGTCTATCACGAACAGTTACTGTCGTTGTCTAACTCATTTGTCTGAAGTTATTCATGTTGCGATACATTTTCATAAACTTTATATACTTGGAAAACAATTATCTTTTAAACAAGACCAATAATATTCAATATTTCCCTCGCAGATCTGCCAAATGTGAACTTCTGGATCGGCGCCACACACCAGGAAAACGAGGGATACTGGCTATGGACGGACGGGACGCCAGTCAGGATGGGAACACCTTACTGGTTCGTCGAAATAACCATACAATCGCCTTTTTTCGGGAACGATTATAACTGCGGCTGTATTAATTATTTTGAGTACTATTATTTCAGAGATTGCGTCTGTAATAGTACCACACTGAGCCCAAGCTGCCAAGCTGTAATGTGATGGCAATAAAAAATCATAACAGACGTGTTCACTTTTTTATTTATTTACATATTCATGATTTTTTTTATTTTTCACTTATTTGCTTTACTTATGTTTTTTTTCTGTTTATTATTATATCCTTTTATTTATTTCATTATTATTATTATTATTGTTATTATTATTATTATTATTATTATTATTATTATTATTATTATTATTATTATTATTATTATTATTATTATTATTATTACTATTATTATTATCTATTTATTCATTCATTTATTTTTTTTATTGTTTGTGTGTGTGTGTGTGTGTGTGTGTGTGTGTGTGTGTGTGTGTGTGTGTGTGTGTGTGTGTGTGTGTGTGTGTGTGTGTGTGTGTGTGTGTGTGTGTGTGTGTGTGTGTGTGTGTGTGTGTGTGTGTGTCCGCAGTTAGCTCATAGATACACCAGCCCCACACTGTTAGTAGTGACCAAGTACGTTATTCACGGTGCCACACGCCCCTGAAGCATCACTGCATTACCTACACTGTCAGCACACTACAGTCATAGGTGCAGGGACTCAAAATGTTCCGGATGTCCCCGTGTATCGTGCAGGCGACCCTTTCCCATCAAACAAGAAAGCAAGAAACCTGAGTGAATATGTTTAGATTTCTTAAATTATTTAGAGCTTTGCCTTATGGTGTAGATGGAACGGTGACAGTGACGCCGTACTAATACATAACACAAGGTACAAAGGTGAAGAAAGCGACCTCTATATATATAAGGGAAAGCTTATCACACTTGCCACACTTGCTCCATCACCAGATAGCACAACACAATGTCACCATGTGAGAGAGGCGCCGCGGCCCACGGCGTGTTCCTGATGTTGATGGGTGAGTCTCATGCACTTGGCGCGCTCTGAAGTAATGCCGAGTCTGAGACTTATTCAGTGAAAATGATACTGAATATATATATATATATATATATATATATATATATATATATATATATATATATATATATATATATATATATATATATATATATATATATATATATATATATATATATATATAAACAAATAAGTTTATATCTTCAGAACGGCAGATACACCAATGCATTAACTGTTTGTGCTCAAATCAGGAACTTAGTCTCTGTTCCATGCATGGTTCAGATCACGTGCTACACTCGCAGGTAACAAACAGCCACCTACGCCATTATGGTCTCTTCATAACGCAGCTCTTTGTCTCAGCAGGAAGCGTGGTCCTGGTAGCGGCGACGAGTGGAGCCTCTTCAATTGGTGAGTCAGACCGTGCAGAGGTGCGGAGATGTGTGCTTTCGTGTACATGCGTATGTATTTTGAAGCATATTGATGGCGGGTGACAGGTCAACACAACGACACAAGTCTGTTTGCTTCGCAGAGGTTGAGTGCCACAGCCCCTTCACAGAGGTGGGGGGCCGCTGCGTGCACCTCGACCACAGCGTATCCGGCACCTGGTTGGAAATGAGGCGGTTCTGCCAGATGCTTGGGGGAGACTTGATCAACCTCGAAGATGTACAGTTTTACGAAGACATTCTTACATACATACGAGTCTTGGGTGAGTAAACGACACGATCATTTGGAATCTGTGTGTGACTTTTTGACTCATAGTCTCGTAATACTGTCAGAATAGCTTTGGCCGTCACTGAGTTTATAAACTTTCCTCTAAAACATTCTCGGTATAATAAAGAATATATATATATATATATATATATATATATATATATATATATATATATATATATATATATATATATATATGTTCATTGTAATAACATGAATCATACATAATACGATTGTTTGTTTTTAGATCTGCCCAAAGTCCACTTTTGGATCGGCGCGTCTGATCTGGAGCAGGAAGGCCACTGGATGTGGACAGACAGGACGCCTGTCAAGATGGGCACGCCCTTCTGGGCCAATTATGGAGCCGACAATATACAGATGCCTGCAGGAGGAAAAGGACAAAACTGTGCTCTACTCGATGTGAATTTGCACTACTACTTCAATGATTACGAATGCGAGAGTTCCACAAAATGTGCAATCTGTGAAAAGATATACTGAAAACATTTACATTGTATATAATCGTGACATTTAATGTGTCAACAACTGAAAGGAAAAATTGCAGAAATATAATACCACTACCACAACCACCACTACCAAGGCAGCGACCAAAGTAGTACCAGAAGAGCACCACACACCACTGCTGTCACGCGGCACAGCAAAACACCAGCACAATGACTGGACTCGGGCTGCTGTCTTTCCTGGGTGAGTTCCATCTTAGGCGTTGATCGAAGGTCAGCCTTCTTGACAGATGTGCACAACTTTTCCCCGAGAGTAAGAGTAAAGGGGCTATCACACTGGCCTATGATACGCGGAACGCGGGCCATGGTTCTTGGTACGAAACCAGGAACACTATCACACACAAGCTGCCCGTGTTCTTGTTATGCTAGGCAAACAAGACAAAGCCTAATCAAAATAAACCAGAACAAAACCATGCTGCTTATATCTCAACCTTTGCTTTATCCTGGAACTGCATTTGCACTTCCTCTTGTTGAAGAAAAGCAAGTAAAAGAAACTTGAGAAGAACCGAGACGTGCGTGACGGCAACTTTAGAGTCAGGGGTGGTTGCCATGGGCCCAAACTATCGACATGATATATTTATATTTTACCTTTCTAAATTGATGAAATATTATTTAATATTCCGATATGAAAAATTTAGTCACGTTCTTTTTAGTTCAAATAAAAGGTTTTTATTACATATATCATGTTTACTTTTCCATTGGGATAGCATACGGAGAACCGGGATGGATATGAAGCCATCCCAACTTGGTTCCGCTAAACCCGGGCAAGTTCCAGCTATCTGGAGCGGATGTTCCTGGTTCCGCGTATCATAGGCCAGTGTGATAGGGCCTTAAGCTCTGCACGCAAAGAACAGCACTGTTTTGCCTCGACCACTGAGAACCGCGGCTATTTTCTCCTAAAGGTCTGCCCACACAAGAAAACATTGTTAGTAAATAAAGTTTGCAAACTGTCTCCAGGTCACAAACGAATGACGCCTTGGTGGTGCACTTCATAGATGGAGTGGGAGGTCGCTGAGTGCATCTTGAACTCAGCACCATGACACACTAGGGGAAAGTTTTTTTCAGGCTCTTGGGGTGACACGGTCAATCTTCCTAATATACAGTGACATCCTTTTGTACATTAAGAGCTTCATTAGGTCTTGGTGGTGCCATGAAGTCATTGCTCTCTCTCTCTCTCTCTCTCTCTCTCTCTCTCTCTCTCTCTCTCTCTCTCTCTCTCTCTCTCTCTCTCTCTCTCTCTCTCTCTCTCTCTCTCTCTCTCTCTCTCTCTCTCTCTCTCTCTCTCTCTCTCTCTCTCTCTCTCTCTCTCTCTCTCTCTCTCTCAATCACCTCTCAATCTCTCGCGTCGAGCAGTCTTCATTACATCACCTTTGAGTTTTACCTGGATGTCAGTTGCCATTGATGATAGAAGTGAGCGTTTAGAATCCCAACAAAGCCAGTTTGCCTGAGAGAAGTCTGTTTCTTTACTTTTAATAAACTGATTTTTATGTACCTACTTCATTACCGACTGTTAATAGCAAAGGGCAAGACTTTCCAAATACACCATGATGTTCCAATGTTGGATAATAATCAAGCATTATTACCTCTTTTATAACACAGACTCTTAAAAATAATGCATATAATCTAATAGCAGCAGGATGGCGTCGGAAAAAAAATATGGATGATACTCCCGGAGCGAGAATCCTTGTGTCACTCCAGGGAAGACGAGCCAGCGCACCGAAAACTCATGAACACTTTCCACCCTGTTCATAACACACAACGCTGTTAAGTACTATAACCGTAACTGACACCGTACACAGTCAATAAACCCCACGGCCAGGAAGGACCACACGAACCACTTCATCTACGCTGGTGCGTCCTTAATTAACTTCTATGCTACGATTATTCACTGCTGACCTCTGCTTGACAACACTGCAGTAGCACAGCACGTGTATTGAGGAGCACCTTTCTCTCTGTCTTACTACCAATGTGCTAACAAGTGCAGTGAGTATTTCATATCAGAAAACATGTTTGTTATGAGGTACACAATATTTGAAAAACTAGTGCAAGATTCCAGTATATTTGACAAGATTGATGAGTTTCTTACATGTCATTGTTGTGATTGGCTTACTTAGGGCATGGAAAGCTGTTATGTTCCGTTTACCTTTTACTTAGAGAATGTCTTTAAAATCTAAACAATAAACAACATAAATAACGAAAAATATACAATAAACCAATAATAAAGATTAAAAACAATAAATGCAAAGAACTGCTTATAAAAATTATGAAGAAATTATTTACGGGAACTCGGTTTTTTGTTTTTCGCATATAGCATGAAAGAAGGAATCCTCACAGGATGCGTCATTGAAATAATAATGCATCTCTGCATCAAGGAAGGCGCAGTTTTGAGCTGTTCCCCCATCCGGCGTTTGGTCATTGTTTTCTCCATAGTTGGCCCAAAACGGGGTGCCCATCCTGGTGGCAGACCCATCCATCCACATCCACAAGCCCTCAACTACATTGAGACGTCTCTGGCACCGATCCAAAAGCTCTTTTTCACATCTGCGAGAAAGCGAAAGAGAAAAACCGGGATAAAATAAATCCTGTCAACACCTAATTTTGTACAAGCATTGTTTATGTTTGTTTTTCATTGGTATGGTGACCTGCACTTCGTTATCATGTCATGGACCTTTCCTGACACCAGCCAACCAGAGGGAATGTAAAGCTGACAGGTATTGAACATTGGATCATTGCAGCTTACTTAAGTTTTCAAGGTACATGACCAGATCACTGTAGAACTGCACGTCTGAAAGATTGACCAGGTTACCTCCAATCAACTCGCAGAAATTTTGTAAACCAATCCATGTGCCGATGGTGATGAGTTCAATGCGCACACAGCGACCTCCCATCTCCGTAAAGATGTTCCCGCACTCCACCTCTGAAGTGCAGCGCCGAGTCATCATTAGTGCTGCCCTGAACACACACACACACACACACACACACACACACACACACACACACACACACACACACACACACACACACACACACACACATATATATATATATATATATATATATATATATATATATATATATATATATATATATATATATATATATATATATATATATATACGGAGAACGTTATTCCTGTGTTCACCCTGTTCTGACCACCACCAACACCAACGCCAACCCCACCACCACTACAGCAGCACCGACGAAAGAGGCACCAGATACCAGTGCTGTCACGCGGCACAGCAGAACACCAGCACAATGACTGGCTTCAGGCTGCTGTCTTTCCTGGGTGAGTCCCATCTTAACATTTGCTGGAAGGTCAGCCTTCTTGACAGACGTGCACAACTTTTCCCCGAGAGTAAGAATAAGTCCTGCACGCAAAGAACAACACTGTTTTGCCTCGACCAAGGCGCAACGCGGCTTTTTCGCCCTGACGCGCCTCCGTTTCCGCAGGAACCCTGGCCGTGGTAGCGGCGACCCACGTCAAGCCAGGAACTCGTGAGTGTGTGTGTGTGTGTGTGTGTGTGTGTGTGTGTGTGTGTGTGTGTGTGTATATATATATATATATATATATATATATATATATATATATATATATATATATATATATATATATATATATATATATATATACACACACACACACACACACACACACACACACACACACACACACACACACACACACACACTCACGAGTTCCTGGCTTGACGTGGGTCGCCGCTACCACGGCCAGGGTTCCTGCGGAAACAGAGGCGCGTCAGGGCGAAAAAGCCGCGTTGCGCCTTGGTCGAGGCAAAACAGTGTTGTTCTTTGCGTGCAGGACTTATTCTTACTCTCGGGGAAAAGTTGTGCACGTCTGTCAAGAAGGCTGACCTTCCAGCAAATGTTAAGATGGGACTAACCCAGGAAAGACAGCAGCCTGAAGCCAGTCATTGTGCTGGTGTTCTGCTGTGCCGCGTGACAGCACTGGTATCTGGTGCCTCTTTCGTCGGTGCTGCTGTAGTGGTGGTGGGGTTGGCGTTGGTGTTGGTGGTGGTCAGAACAGGATGAACACAGGAATAACGTTCTCCGTAACCACATACATCATTTTATACTATGGACATTTCACACTTTGACCTCTTGTCTTCAAAAAACTTTTTCAGTAATCAGTTTTATCACCTCAGTGTGTCACTCACAACACTATTTCTCATAAGTACAAATGATATCTGGTTCAAGTTGTGAAAGACACTGTCTCGAAGCAAACAGATACGTGTGTGTGTGTGTGTGTGTGTGTGTGTGTGTGTGTGTGTGTGTGTGTGTGTGTGTGTGTGTGTGTGTGTGTGTGTGTGTGTGTGTGTGTGTGTGTGTGTGGAGGCTTCTTCTCTGTAGGGAACTTTAACCACTTCAGTACCGTGACGCGTTTTCATATTCATTCTGTTTCCTATTTGGTGATTTTATAGTTCCAGAAACTTATGTGGGAAAAACAATAGTGAATATTTTGGTCAGTAATCTTCTGACCTCCATGTAACATTCCTAATGTCAAAAAAACCCCGTCTAAATCGTAACCCAAATTCATATTAAAACGCGTCCTAGAATTGAAGGAATTAAGCAAGGAAGGTGTTAACACCAGTACAGTACGGGCAGTATCTATTTATTCTTTGTTCCATCTATGAAAACCCAACCCCATCTTTAAGCCGTGAAATGTATTCAAGTAGCCGATTCAGAGTCTTTGTCACTCTTAAGCTAAAGCTTATAGTTTCTAAAATTTCATGAACTATGGTGAGCCGTAACTTCAAGTGAATACTTACCAAAAAGGATCGTCTGTACGGAATCTTACATTATCCTGCTTCTCTACACTTTCTTTTGCAACGAAAGATTCCGGTAACAAAAGTAACAAAAAACAAAAAAATATTGACATGCAGCACAACGGAAGATCAGCACAATGACTGGCTTTGAGCTACTGCCTCTCCTGGGTAGGTCTCCTCCCATCCTATCTTCTACAGGAAGGTCATGAGAAGTGGAGTTACACCTGGCAGCGTTGGACGTATATTTAATGAATAGATGATACAGAAAGTACTCGCTTCAGAACATAATTCTGATCTGCCCTACTGCCTTTTGCCTCTTCATGGGGATGTCAGTCTCTATTCGTATGCTGTAGATCTAAAGAAATAGAAGGATATATATATATATATATATATATATATATATATATATATATATATATATATATATATATATATATATATATTCCTTTTGTTTATTTCCTTACGTATTTATCTAGTTATCTCTTAATTTATCAGCCCGTTAAATAGCTTTAGCCAGCTGCTTGAAGTCAGTGCTGGAACTAAAAACCAAAATGGCAACGTATATTCTATAGTAATCATACACAATATAATATCAAATACAAATTTTGTAGGACACGAAAACTTCCTTGTAGTGTATTAAGGATGTGATTGTCTTGAACAAAGGTCAACGAGAACACTTCTGATATCCAAATGAAGTCTGTGCCCGAGTCAAGAAGTAAATGGAAATCTTATCCATTTTATTCCTTACGATGCCTTTAATACAAAGTATTACACCTTATTGAACAAAAGTAGAATCCAAAGTAAGCTGGTTAGCACATTACACATCAATACACTGATAACATTCATACAGGTCTGTGCATTATATACTTCCCTTTGAACATCACACAATATGTTGACTGTGATCTAAATATTCTTCATTATATTTCCTCGTTACTTCTCACAAATCGGACTTACATCTGTGTTTGAACAAATAAAATCATTGAAATAGTAATGAAAGTTTACATCAAGCATAACACAGTTCTGTTTCTCTCCTCCAGTAGGCATTTGATAATTATTATCGCCATAGTTAGCCCAAAAAGGAGTGCCCATCCTGACTGGCGTCCCATCTGTCCACATCCAGACGTCCTCCGTCGCTTCGTCCGTAGCACCGATCCAAAAACTAGCGTGTGGCAAATCTGCGGTGGTATAAAAAGAAAGCCCTGCATTTTCTTTTTTCGAGTGGTTTGGTCAAGTGTCCTTCATGATGCATATCAACAAAATAAGAGGTCACATAAGCTGACAATGACCTCATCACATCGGTGAAACTTACGTAAGCTTTCAATGTACAAAAGGATGTCACCGTAGAATTGCAGATCAGAAAGATTGACCAGGTCACCGCCAAGTTGCTGACAAAACTTCCGCATATTTTGCCACGTGCCGGTTTTGGAGACATCAATATGCACGCAGCGACCACTAATCTCCGTGAAGGGACTGTGGCACTTGGTATCTGAAGCACCACCACCATTATTAGAGTACCGCTAGTGCTCCGCTGCCCACCCTTCCCTCACAAGGAAATGATTTGATGACTTGCTACTGAACAACTTGAGAATCACTAATACACAATCAATGGTGTATAAATTGTCGAAACCAAGTGTGCATGTGCAAATCTTTCTACTTCCCATACACACATACACACACTGTCAGTTTCTATTAGTCTTACATTCATCAGAATTACTCAACATACATACTAAGCTGATAATCACACAAGGCAACCTAGACAAAGCACCAAACACACACACACACACACACACACACACACACACACACACACACACTATATTTACTTGCTGGCTTGATGTTCGTCGCCGCCACCACGGCCAGGATTCCTGCGGAAACAGAGGCGCGTTAGGGCAAAAGAGCCGTGGTGCGGCGTGGCCGAGGCAAAACAGTGCTATTCTTTGCGTGCAGGGCTTACTCTTACTCTCGGGGAAAAGTTGTGCAGGTTTGTCAAGAAAACTGACCTTCCATCAACGCCTAAGATGGGACTCACCCACTAAAGACAGCAGCCTGAAGCCAGTCATTGTGCTGGTGTTCTGCTGTGCCGCGTGACTGTACTGGTATCTGGTGCCTCTTTTATCGGTGCTGCTTTAGTGGTGGTGGCGTTGGTGTTGGCGTTGGTGGTTGTCAGAACAGGATGGACACAGGAATAACATTCTCCGTAACCACATACCCCATTATATACTATGGACATTTCACACTTTGACCTCTTGTCTTCAAAAAACTGTTTCTGTAATCAATTTTATCACCTCAGTGTGTCACTCACAACAAACTATTTCTCATGGTGAGCGGAAATTATATCACGTTCCACTTTTGAAAGATATTCTCTCAGGTGAGTGTGTGTGTGTGTGTGTGTGTGTGTGTGTGTGTGTGTGTGTGTGTGTGTGTGTGTGTGTGTGTGTGTGTGTGTGTGTGTGTTGTGTATTACTGTCTCCACTAATCTACATACTATGGCTGTGAGGCTAATGGATTCATAGTTCCTTGAGAGTGTTACATCGCTTTTAAGTGTAGGGCTAACTTCCGGTCTCTTGGAACCTTACTAGAGATTGGTGACTTGTGATTTAGTGAAGAGCACTGACAGAGGTATGCAAATTTGCCGACTACTACGCATTTCAGTGAAAGTGAGTCACTGTTTTTCGCGAATATCTTTCAAACTAATGAATTGATCGGAATGGTACTTTGACACTGTGTACAAGACACCTTCCGCTAATTTTTGGTCATACTAACCATTGTCAAATGGTGTTAGTAAAAGCGTTTACTCTTGACGTTTAAAGCCGAAGTCACATGAGTCGCCAGAACTAACGTACACAATCGAACGTGGAGGGGGGAAGATAGCGGGAGAGTGGGAGGAGGAGAGGGGGGAACGAGCGGGAGAGAGAGGAACGTAGGGAGGATTGGGATGGGGGATTGTAGACGTTCGTATGGAGAGGTTGGCGAGGCTCGGCAACACCGTATATCTCAAGAGTTAACGCTTTAACTAACATCATTTGGCATTGCTTAGTATGACCAAAAATTAGCGGAAGGTGTCTAGTACACAGTGTCAAAGTACCATTCCGATCAATTCATTAGTTTGAAAGATATTCGCGAAAAACAATGACTCACTCTCCGTGAAATGCATAGTAGTTTCTTTCAATACACGTGGTGCTGTACAATCTGGTCCCAGTTTTATTACTCTTCATTTTGCCAATTATCTGAATTATTTCGTCTTTCCGGGAGTCACAGTCATTTAAAAGAGTTATGTTAGGAAGCGTGGAGGCCAGTTCATGCCCTTTGTGAGTTGTTTCTGCGGCAAAAACCCAAAGTCATCAAAGTAATCATTTAGTGCAGCATTTCGGATCAAAGTAATCATTCAGTGCAGCATTTCGGATCAAAGTAATCATTTAGTGCAGCATTTCGGATCAAAGTAATCATTTAGTACAGCATTGGGGATCTCTTCGGTGGTAAGACAACATTTACTGAAGCGGATCGGGCTTATGTGATGTCATTTTTTATTCTTCATGTCACAATAAAATTCCTTTGGGTTTGGGTATAGTGACGCCTCCAGCATATATCTCCAGGATTTTCTTAATTTGTTTAATGACCTTCTTTGCTTTGTCATACTCAATTTCATAGGTTTTATTTATTTATTTATTTATTTACTTATTTATGTATTTACGGTACACACGATTTTTCTGCGTCAGTCGCAAGTCAACGTTGTTATTGCACAATTTGGGTTTGTTCTTGTTGTTGGCCATTAGAACAGAGGGCCTAACGGCATTGTCCAAAATGTAAGTAAATTTATCCTATGATTCTTCTATGCTGCTCCTGCGTAACTCAGCGTTGTAGCCTGTGTCTGCTAGGACTGCTCTGAGACCCTCTTAGTTGCTAACAACGTCTTTGAAGGTTGTATAAGGAGAAGAAAAGAAGAAGAAGAAGAAGAAGAAGAAGAAGAAGAAGAAGAAGAAAAAAGAAGAAGAAGAAGAAGAAGAAGAAGAAGAAGAAGAAGAAGAAGAAGAAGAAGAAGAAGAAGAAGAAGAAGAAGAAGAAGAAGAAGAAGAAGAAGAAGAAGAAGAAGAAGAAGAAGAAGATAATGATGATGATGATGATGATGATGTTGAGGAGGAGGAGGAGGAGGAGGAGGAGGAGGAGGAGGAGGAGGAGGAGGAGGAGGAGGAGGAGGAGGAGGAGGAGGAGGAGGAGGAGGAGGAAGAAGAAGAGGAAGAGGAAGAGGATGAGGAGGAGGAGGAGGAGGAGGAGGAGGAGGAGGAAGAAAAGAAGGAGATGAGGAGATGAGGATGAAAGAAGAAATATAAATAATATAAGTAGTAGTAGTAGTAGTAGTAGTAGTAGTAGTAGTATAGTAGTAGCAGCAGCAGTTGTTATTGTTGTTGTTGTTGTTAATGTTGATGATGTAGAATGAATAGTGGATGCAAACTAATGACGCCTAGTGCTGTACATCACAGGTGGAGTGGGAGGTCACTGTGTGCATCTTGAACTGAACACCATGAAACGATAAAGTAAAGTTTTGTCATGTCCTTTCGGGTGACCCGGTCAGTCTTTGTAATATACAATCATACAGTGACGTCACTTTGTACATTGAGAGCTTCAGTGAGTCTTGTTGATATGGTGTCATTAGCTTGCAGTGCAGCTGCTCTCTTCATGATTAGTTTTTCATGTATGGGAAAAGTCATTGTCATGGTAACGGCATAAAAATTGGTGATAGTTTGAAAACTGTGCGTGTGAAATGGTTCGTGTACGATAACAGTTCATAAATAAAAGTTAATAAAACACTTGGAATACTTTAAAACATTTATTACTACAGTATTTATGTAATATAAATAAATCATATTCTGGTTTTTTTCCTGATTCATAAATATACACACACACACACACACACACACACACACACATATATATATATATATATATATATATATATATATATATATATATATATATATATATATATATATATATATATATATATATATATATATATATATATATATATATATATATATATATATATATATATATATATATATATATATATATATATATATATATATATATATATGTCCTACTACCAATGTGCTAACAAGTGCAGTATTTCATATTAGAGAAATGTTTGTTATCAAGTACACAACATTTAAAAAACTGATACAAGATTCCAGGATATTTGACAAGCTTGATGAGTTTCTTACATGTCGTTGTTGTGCTTGGCTTACCTAGGGCATGGAAAGCTACATGTTCCGTTTACTTGCTACCTACAGAATGCCTTTAAAAACTAAACAATAAGGATGCATAAATAACGAACAATATAAAATGAATAGATAGTGAAAATAAAAACAATGCATCAGTTAGATACACAAACAACTACTTTATTGAAATTAGGAGGGAATGATTTACGGCGCCTGTGCGACGCTGCAAGACAATGTTACTTTGCTTTCCTACTTCTCGCATATAGGGAAGATATATGTCTTTTCACACGCAGCGTCATTAAAATAGTAATGCAGATTTGTATCAAGGATGGCACAATTCTGATCTGTTCCCCCAGTTGGCATCTGGTCATTGTTTACTCCATAGTTGGCCCAAAACGGGGTGCCCATCCTGGTGGCAGACCCATCCGTCCACACCCAAGTGCCTTCATTTGCTATGTCCGTGGCACCGATCCAAAAGTGCATTTTTCCCATATCTACGACAGAATGAAATAGTAATATTCAAAATTAATAATGTGTCATAAGCCATTTTCATAACGCAATCATTGACTCACATGTTTTTTTTTCCCATTCATCAGAGTTATTGTGACGTGAAGCCATATAATGTTTTCATATCGTCAACCATTTCTGACGTAATAGTGGAGTATGCAATGACGCATTCAGCCATTACAACTTACGTATGCTTTCAAGGTACAGGATGAGATCACTGTAGAACTGCACGTCTGCAAGATTGACCAGTTCACCACCCAGACCGTGACAGAAATTTCGCGAATCGTGCCACGAGCCGCTGTTGCTGAGTTCAACGTGCACACAGCGGCCTCCTACCTCTGTGAAGGCGCCCTCGCACTCCACTTCTGAAGTGCACCGCCAAGGCGTCATTAGTACTGCCCTGAAAACACACACACACACACACACACACACACACACACACCGAAGATCGGTCTATGAGCTCTGAGCTCGCTCCGTAATGGGGAAGACTGGCTGGGTGACCAGCAGACGACCGAGGTGAATCACACACACACACACACAAACACACCGCGTAGTGTAGTGGTTAGCACGCTCGACTCACAATCGAGAGGACCCGGGTTCGAGTCCCGGGAAGCGGCGAGACAAATGGGCAAGCCTCTTAATGTGTGGCCCCTGTTCACCTAGCAGTAAATAGGTACAGGATGTAACTCAAGGGATTGCGGCCTCGCTTTCCTGGTGAGTGGAGTGTGTGATGTGGTCTCAGTCCTACCCAAAGACCGGTCTATGAGCTCTGATCTCGCTCCGTAATGGGGAAGACTGGCTGTGTGACCAGCAGACGACCGAGGTGAATTACACACACAGACATACGCGCGCACACACACACACACACACACACACACACACACACACACACACACACACACACACACACACACACACACACACACACACACACACACACACACACTCACGAGTTCCTGGCTTGACGTCCGTCGCCGCCACCACGGCCAGGGTTCCTGCGGAAACAGAGGCGCGTTAGGGCGAAGAGCCGCGGTGCGCCTTGGTCGAGGCAAAACAGTGTTGTTCTTTGCGTGCAGGGCTTACTCTTACTCTCTTACTCTTACTCTCGGGGAAAAATTGTGCACGTCTGTCAGGAGGCTGACCTTCGATCAACGCCTAAGATGGGACTCACCCAGGAAAGACAGCAGCCTGAAGCCAGTCATTGTGCTGGTGTTCTGCTGTGCCGCGTGACAGCACTGGTGTGTGGTGCTTGTGTGTTGCTAGTTTTGTAGCTGACGCTGTGTTAGTGGTGGTGATCAGAGCAGGAGGGACACAGGAATAACGTTCTCCGTAACCACAAACACCATTATATACCTATGGACACTCCACTGTTCGACTTTTTCTTTTTGAAAACTATTCCTGTTTCGGTTTTTACACCTCAGTGTGTCACGCACAACAAACTGTTTCTCACGGTGCGCGGAAATACGGCCATGTTCCACTTATGAAAAGTTATGGTCTCGAAGCAAGTACACACACACACACACACACACACACACACACACACACACACACACACACACACACACACACACACACACACACACACACACACACACACACACACACACACACACACATATATATATATATATATATATATATATATATATATATATATATATATATATATATATATATATATATATATATATATATATATATATATATATATATATATATATATATATATATATATATATATATATATATATATATATATATATATAGTTTTATGTGCGGAATCTTACATTGCAGAAGAAAGTTTAGACGCACGAGACTGAAGGAATTCCTTTATTCTTGGCTTCGTTATAGGATGACACAGTCTTCAAAGTCAGGTGCATTCAAGAAGCTGATATCCAAAGTCATTTTTTTCTCTCTAGTCAAAACTGTAGTTAGTAAATATCTTGAAAAATGACCAGCCGTAAATTGATGTGAATTTTTGGCAGAAAAATAAAAAAAGAAACCACTCAGTTGTGAATCTTACGTTATATCGTGCGTTAACAAACACTCTTACAACATAACATTATAAAGACAAAAGTAACTGTCACGCGGCACAGCTACAATGACTGGCTTCGGGCTGTTGTCTTTCCTGGATGAGTCCCATCTTAAGCGTTGATCGAAGGTCAGCCATACTGACAGACGTGCACAGTTTTTCCTCGAGAGTAAGAGTAAGCCCTGCACGCAAAGAACAGCACTGTTTTGCCTCGACCACTGAGAACCGCGGATGTTTTGCCCTAAAGGTCTGTCCACACAAGAAAACATTGTTTAGAAACAATGATTCCAAATTCTTTAGTTTGCAAAGACTTTGCATGCTGCTTCGAAGTTATTTTCAGAAGAAAAAAAAATCAAAACGTTTCCAGAATCTTTTAAAAAAAATTATCTCCTAACTGTTGCCAAGCTGATTCTATAGGATTACCGAAGTCCTAAAGACTCGCAAATTCTTACAAAACTCTTCAAAATGCTTCCAAACTGTTTTCATATTATTTCAAAAAGGTTCCCAAAACGTTTTCATAATGTTTTCCAACTGTTTCCGAACTGTTTCTAAATAATGTGTCCTAATATAGATAAACACTAACGCACCTGTTTTCTCAGGAACTCTTCTCGTAGTGTTGGTGACAGCGTTGAACTCAGGTGTGTGTGTGTGTGTGTGTGTGTGTGTGTGTGTGTGTGTGTGTGTGTGTGTGTGTGTGTGTGTGTGTGTGTGTGTGTGTGTGTGTGTGTGTGTGTGTGTGTGTGTGTGTGTGTGTGTGTGTGTGTGTGTGTGTGTGTGTGTGTGTGTGTGTGTGTGTGTGTGTGTGTGTGTGTGTGTGTGCGTGCTCGCGCAGGGCGACACTAATGACGGCTTTATGCTCTACTTCAGATCTGGAAAGCCATTTGTGGTGACCTGGTCGGTCATTCTGATTTACAATGATCCGATGGTGTCGTTCAGTACATTTGTTTTCTCCTTTACATATTGTCCATAAAAATCGTTCATATCTTAATAACTATAAATGAAAAAAAAGTATATGATACAATAACTGTACAAGAAAAACATTTATGGCAAGACAACAATTACCAACGCTATCACTCCATTCATTCTAAGATTTACCTACGCAGCGTTTCTGCACTGGTGCCACTGGAGGCATCTGGGTGTGGACGGATGAATCGGCCGTTCTGGGTATCCCTTTCTGCACTAACTATGGAGCTGACAACAATCAAATGCCTACAAGGAGAACAACAAAACTTCATGAACTCTTGCATTACTATTTAAGTGACTAACACTGTTTAAAACTAATTACATAATTCCACATGAAAGAAAAAAGAAAGTCATATAATCTTATAGAGACATTTGTCGAAATATTTGTTTATATAGATTTATGAGGGAAATTCATCACCTGTTCTTACTTTTACTTTTTATGTGCTTGTAAGAGATTCCATGTGCTGAAGTGAAAAGCACCATTTCTCCTATTGTATTTCAATAACTCCTATACAAACTTCAGCAATGAGATGTGAAAAGCAAAAAAGAACAGACAGTAGACACTTGCCGAAACTGTAATTACTCAGAAGACTTACACGCACAGACAGGCAGATGCTGAGAATTAGCCTCTGACTCATTCTGTGTCTCAAAACTCAAGAGAACAGCCATAAGTCACAGCCTTGATGATAATCCTCTCCTCACTCCGTACAACATACACCTTACACACCTGAGTACCTTTTCTATTCAACAATCAAACAAAAACATTTATCGTCAGAGTCCCTAGCTACGGAGGGGACCAGAAATGTTCCCAAGTCGGACTGTTATAAGTTATTGACCGAATGTTTTAATCGCGCCGCAACTTTTCTACATTAGCTTCGGCAAAAATTGCAGCCATGGGTCTAGTTTTTCAGTATGTGGAACATCACCTCTCCTCAATTAGACTACATCTATTTCCTCGCTGAAATACACGGGTCTCAATCAGTAATCTCTACTCTGTCCTCTCTTACTTTCTCTATCATCATTTTCAATCACACTACTGCGTCTATGCGCACAACGACCTACTTGCCCTCGTTCCGCCACTCTTCAGGTGTCAGAATCTTCGACCATCTGACTTATTAAAGTTAGTGTCATTCTAATTTCACACGCGTTGCATTCTTCTTAGCTACTTCCTTCTTTAAAAAATCTGACTATTTAATTTTTCAGAAACTTACCATTCATAACATGATGCACGTCACTAAAACACAAGCATAAGCTGAGCCAAAGAATTACAGCAACATCACAACACAGAGTGCTAAACAAGCGTGGACTTCTTAGAATCCTTCCCGGGGCGAATTGCACACAAAAACATGCTATCGCAAGACTACAGTACGTACCTATTGTAGTATACTATATCTTATGGAAACACTGTGAGGCATCGATAGATGTTTTTATCATATACAATCATACAGAGTACACATGCACACTTATATCGTGTAAACACGCGCACACACACACACACACACACACACACACACACACACACACACACACACACACACACACACACGAATATATATATATATATATATATATATATATATATATATATATATATATATATATATATATATATATATATATATATATATATATATATATACACACACACACACACACACACACACACACACACACACACACACAGAAATCCATTTGTTTAGTTATTTATATTTTTTTCGCTCATTCATCTATTCCTGTTTCAATCCATGAGTCATTTGTCCAGCTACTGGCTAGCTATTAGAAGTTGGTGATGCAACTATAGAGCACAATCACAATGTGTATTATTTGTAGAAAATCATATACAATATCATCTCAATAACAAATTATGTATGACAAAAAACTTCCTTGTAGTGAATTAAGGATGTGATTGTCTTGAACAAAGGTCAACGAGAACACTTCTGATATCCAAATGAAGTCTGTGCCCGAGTCAAAAAGTAAATGGAAATCTTATTCCTTACGATGCCTTTAATACAAAGTATTACACCTTATTGAACAAAAGTAGAATCCAAAGTAAACTGGTTTGCACATTACACATCAATACACTGATAACATTCGGACAACTCTGTGCATTACATACCTCCCTTTGAACTTTGCATAGCATGTTTGTGATAAGAAATGTTATTCATATATATATGAAAGTTACATTTTCTGGTATTACTTCTCACAAAGTGGACTTATATCTAATTTTGAACAAGAAAAATCATTGAAATAATAATGCATGTTTACATCGAGCATGGCACAGTTTTGACTATCTCCTCCATCAGGCATTTGGCTATTATTATCGCCAAAGTTAGCCCAAAAAGGAGTGCCCATCCTGACTGGCGTCCCATCTGTCCACATCCAGACGTCCTCCGTCGCTTCGTCCGTGGCACCGATCCACAAATGAGCGTGTGGCAAATCTGCGTGGTATAAAATGAAAGCCCTGCATTTTGTTTTCATGGCAAAAATCTTTTTTTTTTTTTCGAGTTGTTTGGTCAAGTGTCCTTCATGATGCATATCAACAAAATAAGAGGTCACATAAGCTGACAATGACCTCATCACATCGGTGAAACTTACGTAAGCTTTCAATGTACAAAAGGATGTCACCGTAGAATTGCAGATCAGAAAGATTGACCAGGTCACCGCCAAGTTGCTGACAAAACTTCCGCATATTTTGCCACGTGCCGGTTTTGGAGACATCAATATGCACGCAGCGACCACTAATCTCCGTGAAGGGACTGTGGCACTTGGTATCTGAAGCACCACCACCATTATTAGAGTACCGCTAGTGCTCCGCTGCCCACCCTTCCCTCACAAGGAAATGGTTTCATGACTTGCTACTAAACCATTCGAGAATCACCAACACACACACACACACACACACACACACACACACACACACACACACACACACACAGTAGAAAGCGGAGTGCCGGAAGGGTTAGTATTAGCACCAATACTTTTCCTCATATATATAAACGACATGCCAGAAGGAGTGAACAGCTACATAAATATGTTTGCGGATGATACGAAACTGTGCAGAGTTATAGAGCAAAAATAGGATTGTGAAATACTGCAGGAAGACCTAAATAAGATCTGGGAATGGAGTAAAACATGGGAAATGGAATTCAATGTATACAAGAGCCATGTCATGGAAATGGGAAAGAGTGAAAGACGGGCCGTGGGAATCTATATGATGGGAGATGGAGTAGAACTGGAGAAAGTAAAAAAAGGAAAAGGATTTGGGAGTGACGATGGAAGAAAATAATCAACCGGTAAGCCATATTGATAACATTTTCAGAGAGACATATAATTTGTTAAGAAATATTGGAGTAGCATTTCACTACATGGACAAAGAAATGATGAAGAAATTTATAAGTACTATAATAAGACCCAAAAGAAACACATAAGGAAGTTGGAGAGACTACAAAATATGGGTACAAGAATGGTTCCAGAATTTGAAGGGATGACATATGAGTAGGGACTAAAGGCTATGGATCTACCAACCCTGGAACAGAGAAGGGAGAGAGGGGATCTGATACAAATTTATAAATTGATCAACGGAATGGAGCAAGTGGATAATGAGAAACTGATCCTGAGAGAAGAATATGACATTCGAAGAACAAGATCGCTTAGTAAAAAGCTGAGAAAGGAAAGATGTCTGAGAGATGTTAAAAATATAGTTTCCCACAAAGATGTGTTGATACGTAGAACAGTTTGAGTGAAGAAGTGGTGTCAGCAACGAGTGTACATAGTTTTCAAGAAAACTGGATAAGTGTAGATATGGAGACGGGGTCACACGAGCATAAAGCCTAGGCCCTGTAAAACTACAACTAGGTAAATACAACTAGGTAAATACACACACACACACACACACACACATACTATATTTACTTGCTGGCTTGATATCCGTCGCCGCCACCACGGCCAGGGTTCCTGCGGAAACAGAGGGGCGTTAGAGCGAAAGAGCCGTGCTGGGACGTGGCCGAGGCAAAACAGTGCTATTCTTTGCGTGCAGGGCTTACTCTTACTCTCGGGGAAAAGTTGTGCACGTCTGTCAAGGAGGCTGACCTTCCAGCAAATGTTAAGATGGGACTCACCCAGGAAAGACAGCAGCCTGAAGCCAGTCATTGTGCTGGTGTTCTGCTGTGCCGCGTGACAGCACTGGTGTGTGGTGCTTGTCTGGTGCTTCTTTTGTTGCCCCCGCAGTTGTAGTGGCGGCGCTGACGGTGATGGTGTTCAATACAGAAAGGACACAAGAAAAAGGTTCTCCGTAACCACATACACCATTATATACTATGGACATTTCACACTTTGACCTCTTGTCTTCAAAAAACTGTTTCAGTAATCAGTTTTATCACCTCAGTGTGTCAATCACAACAAACTATTTCTCATGATAATTACAAATGATATCTGGTTCAATTTGTGAAAGACACTGTCTCGAAGCAAACAGATACGTGTGTGTGTGTGTGTGTGTGTGTGTGTGTGTGTGTGTGTGTGTACTTGCTTCGAGACCATAACTTTTTCATAAGTGGAACATGGCCGTATTTCCGCGCACCGTGAGAAACAGTTTGTTGTGCGTGACACACTGAGGTGTAAAAACCGAAACAGGAATAGTTTTCAAAAAGAAAAAGTCGAACAGTGGAGTGTCCATAGGTATATAATGGTGTTTGTGGTTACGGAGAACGTTATTCCTGTGTCCCTCCTGCTCTGACCACCACCACTAACACAGCGTCAGCTACAAAACTAGCAACACACAAGCACCACACACCAGTGCTGTCACG